>NC_064292.1:24473577-24712682 GCF_019186545.1 Solanum stenotomum
TTCAGCGAGCCTTCTCGTATGTCCTCCCCACGAGCGCCAAAAGCCAAAGGATTTTGAAGGTGGTCGATTTGAGGATATGCTTTCTCCTACCCTTAACAAAGATGAGGGGTCCGACAAGATTTTAAAAGAAATGAAAGAAGATGAGTCGACCCTTAGACACACTGTTACCTCTCTTTCTATATAGATCAACTTGTTTGAGATCCAAATGGGTCATATCTCATCTCACTTGAACTCAGGACAGTAAGGGGGTTTGCCTAGTGATACTATGGCTACCCAAGAATGAGGTTTAAGTGTGGACTTCTGTCGTTCCGCGATGTTTGCAAAGGTGCTCCCTGGGAGGCAACCCAACATTTATTTTTCTTTCCTTGTTAATTTTGAAATAATGGTGTGTCAAATGTGCAGGTCAAAGTGGGGAAGGGTGTTGAAAAGTGCAGGTTGGCGAACTACAGGTCTAGTTGGCGCGTCGCCGAAGAGGTTGACCAGC
This sequence comes from Solanum stenotomum, assembly GCF_019186545.1. Classification (NCBI taxonomy): domain Eukaryota; kingdom Viridiplantae; phylum Streptophyta; class Magnoliopsida; order Solanales; family Solanaceae; genus Solanum; species Solanum stenotomum. The sequence goes on from NC_064292.1 coordinate 24,474,062, forward strand.
CCGACCTAGACCGCCTTTAGACTCAAGACAGTTTTAAATTAGAGTCTATGAAACTCGGCGAGTCCAAGAGAAACTTGGTGAATCGCCAACCAGGTCGGCGATCGCTACAAGTCCGTCGTTTGGTCACCCACAATAACTAGAGGTCTGGTAAAATTCAATGTGGCAAGTAATCACTCGGTATGTTGCCGATTGGGTCGGAGATCACGACTAATGTCACATAATGGGCGAGAATCAGACTGTTTTTAAAAGGCCAAATGTTTAAACGTCCAACTCTTTCACTTTCCCTCAGTTTTAAACATCCCAAACACACACCCACACTTTAGAACAAATGTTTAAACTTCCAACTCTTTCACTTTCCCTCAGTTTTAAACATCCCACACTCACACCCGCACTTTATTTCGTAATTTCATGCTTTAATATTGGTTAGAATGTTGGTTTGTGCTTGAAAGTTATTGGGTCTAGTCGGGTGAAGTCTAAGTAACCCGTAGTTCTGCCGAATGAGTAATTTTCCCAATGATAAAGCGGGTAACATTATTATTAAGGTCATATTTCATCAAATTGCCAAATTTGACAAAATCGGGAGAAGTCTGACTATCTTGGGGTAATGGGTGTATTGGGTACGAGATTAATTTGATTTGTGCATTCTTAGATTTTGTGTTTCGGGGATTGCGTGGATGAATTTTAGAAGTGGGGTTGAAAGTAGGCAAGTTGGGTCATTTGGTGAGCCGGGTCGAGCTCGCCGATCCACTCGACGGTTCCCCGAAGTTCCCCAACTTTCCTTTAATTACATGCAAAATAGGTATTTTGGGTTTGTAACTTTTGGAGAGAAGATTGAGGTCGCCCACAGCACTCAGCGACTCGCTGAAAGTCCATCTCGATCGCCCTTTGCCTGCGCCCCTCAACATTAAAATAAATTGTAATCCTTGCTTGCTGAATGTTGTCGGCGATTCACCGGTAGGCATTCCCATCGTCGACAAGATAAATTTTTTGGAGATTTTAGAGACAATCCTTTCGGTGAGCCCGATCTAGCACACCAAAGTAATTCTCCTACTCGCCGGCCGGTTCGGCGAGCCTTCTCGTATGTCCTCCCCACGAGCACCAAATGACAAAGGATTTGGTAGGTGGTCGGTCTGAGGATATGATTTCTTGTATACTCAACAAAGTTTAAGGGTCCGACAAGATTTTTAAAGAAATGAAAGAAGATGAGTCTACCCTTAGCCAAACTGTTACCTCTCTTTCAATATTGATCAAGCTGTTGGAAATCCAAATGGGTCATTTCTCATCTCACTTGAACTCAAAACAGTAAGAGGGTTTGCCTTGTGATACTATGGCTAACCCCAAGAATGAGGTTTAAGTGTGGACTTGTGTCGTGCCGTGATGTTAGCTAAGGTTCTCCTTGGGAGGCAACCAAACTTTATTTTTCTTTCTTTGTTAATTTTGAAATAATGGTGTGTTGAATATGCAGGTCAAATTGGGGAAAGGTGTTGAAAAGTTTAGGTTGGCGAGCTAAAGGTCCAGTCGGCGCGTCACCGAAGAGGTCGTCATTCCCGACCTAAATTGCCGTTAGACTCGAGACAATTTTAAATTGGAGTCTGTAAAACTCTGTGAATCCAAGAGCAACTTGGTGAATCGCCGACCAGATCGGTGATCGCTAATTACTCTGCCGTTTGGTCCCCCACATTAACTGGAGCTCTTGTAAACCACGGTGTACCAAGTGATCACTCGGCGTGTCACCAACTAGGTCGGTAAGCACGACTAATGTCACCTACTGGGCGAGAATCAAACGGTTCTAAAAGGCCAAATGTTTAAACTTCCAACTCTTTCACTTTCCCTCAGTTTTGAACATCTCAAACTCACACCCTCACTTTAGTTCCCTATATTTTTGCATTCCTATCGTATTTTAGTGGTTGATTTGTAGTTGGATTTCTTTGGTGCCTAGCATGTCAATCTTTGTTAATTCGACATTGAACGTTGGTTTTCCAATCCCTATGTTTTTAAAAAAATTTTGTACTCATTTGCAATGATTTAATCTTAGTGATGTGTGCTAGGCCTCTCTGATTATAATTTTTGTTTTGTATGCATGTTTTAATTCAATATCCTTGCCCGTAATGTTTTTAATGATTGGATTTTCATAATTTTATGCCTTAATATTGGTTAGATTGTGAGTTTGTGCTTGCATGTTCTTGGGTCTAGTCGGGTGAAGTCTAAGTAACCCGTTGTTGTGCTGAATGACTAATTTTCCTAATGATAGAGCGGGTGACATCATTCTTAAAGGCATATGTCATCAAATGGCCAAATTTGGAAAATTGGGAGAAGTCTAACTATCCTGGGGTAATGGGTGTATTGGCTACGAGTTTAATTTTTTTTATGCATGCTTAGCTTTTGTTTTCAGGGATTGCATGGATGAATTTTAGAAGTTGGGTTGAAAGTAGGGAGGTTGGGTCATTTGATGAGTTGGGTCGAGCTCGCCGAACCACTCGACGATTGACCGAAGTTCCCAAGCTCACCTTTAATTCCATGCCAAATAAGTATTTGGGTTTTGTAACTTTTGAATCATCATAATATTATTCCTTAATATTGGTTAGATTGTGGGTTTGTGCTTGCATGTTCATGGGTATAGTCCGGTGAATTCTAAGTAACCCGTAGTTGTGCCGAATGAGTAATTTTCCCAATGATAGAGAGGGTGACATCATTTTTAAAGGCATATGTCATCAAATGGCCAAATTTGGGAAAACCGGGATAAGTCTCACCATCATGGGGTAATGGGTGTATTGGGTACGAGCTTAATTTGATTTCTGCATGCCTAGATTTTGTTTTCGGGGGTTGCATGGATGAATTTTAGAAGTGGGTTGAAAGTAGGCACATTGGGTCATTTAGTGAGCTGGATTGAGGTCTCCGAACCACTCGACGGCTTGCTCAAGTTCCCCATCTTGCCTTTAATTCCATGCTAAATAAGTATTTGGGGTTATGTAACTTTTGGAGAGAATTTTAGGTGGCCCAAAGCACTCGAAGACTCGCTGAAGTCCTTGATCGCCCTTTGTCTGCGCCACTGAACCTCAAAATAAATTGTAACTTTCAACGAGCTAATCCTTGCTTGCCAAATACTGTCGGCGATTCACCGAAAGGCATTCTCATCGCGGACATGCCAAATTTTTCTTAGATTTTAGTGCCAATTCTTTCGGCGAATCCGATCTAGCTGACCAAAGTGATTCGACTACTCGCCGACCGTTTCGACGAGCCTTCTCGTCTGTCCTCCTCACGAGCACCAAAAGCCAAAGGATTTGGAAGGTGGTTGGTTTGAGGATATACTTTCTTATATCCTCAACAAAGTTGAAGGGTCGAACAAGAAGTTAAAAGAAATAAAAGAATATGAGTCGACCCTTAGCCAGACTGTTAACTCTCATTCAATTTCGATAAGCTGTTGGATATACAAATGGGTCATATCTCATCTCACTTGAACTCAAGACAGTAAGGGGGTTTGCCTAGTGATACTATGGCGAACCCTAAGAATGAGATTTAAGTGTGGACTTGTGCATGCCGTGATTTTAGCTAAGCTTCTCAATGGGAGGGAACCCAACTTTTATTCTTCTTTCTTTGTTAATCTTGAAATAATGGTGTGTTGATTGTGCAGGTCAAAGTGGGGAAAGGTGTTGAAAAGTGCAGGTTGGTGAACTAAACGTCCAGTCAGCGCGTCACCGAAGATGTCGGTGTGGCAAGTGATCACTCGGAATGTTACCAATTGGGTCCAAGATCACGACTAATGTCACATAATGGGCGAGAATCAGACTGTTTTTAAAAGGCCAAATCTTTAAACTTCCAAGTCTTTCACTTTCCCTCAATTTTGAACATCCCAAACTCACACCTGCACTTTAGTTCCCCATATTTTTAAATTACTATCGTATTTTAGTTGTTGATTTGCAGTGGGATTACTTTGCCACCTAGCATTTCAATCTTTATTAATTCGGCATTAAAGGTTGTTTTTCCAATCCCTAAGTTTATTTTAGAATTTTGTACTCATTTCCAGTGATTTTGATCTTAGAGATGTGCGCTAGGCCTCTCTAATTATAATTGTTGTTGTGTATACATGTTAAAATTTGATATCCTTGCCCGTAATGTTTTTAATGATTGAATTATCGTAATTTTAATCCTTAATATTGGTTAGTTTGTGGGTTTGTGCTTCCATGTTATTGGGTCTAGTCAGGTGAACTCTAAGTAACCTGTAATTGTGCCAAATGGGTAATTTTCCCTATAATAGAGTGGGTGAAATCATTTTTCAGGGCATATGTCATCAAATGGCCAAATTTTGCAAAACCGGAAGAAGTCTGACTATCCTGCAGTAATGGGTGTAATGGGTAGGAGCTTAATTGTATCTTTGCATGCTTAGATTTTATTTTCGGGGGCTACGTGGATGAATTTTAGAAGTTGGGTTGAAAGTAGGCACGTTTGGCCATTTGGTGAGCTGGGTCAAGCTCGTCGAACCACTCCACGGTTCACCGAAGTTCCCTATCTCGCCTTTAATTCCATGCTAAATAAGTATTTGAGTTTTGTAACTTTTGGAGAGAAGCTTGAGGTCGTCGAAAGCACTCAACGACTTGCTGAAAGTCCTTCTTGATCGCCCTTTGTCTGCGCCCCCAAACCATAAAATAAGTTGTAAATTTCGACGAGCTAATCCTTGCTTGCCGAATGCTGTCGGCGATTCACCGAAAGGCATTCCCATCGCCGACATGCCAAATTTTTCTGAGATTTTAGAGTCAATCCTTTGGCGAGCCCGATCTAGCTCGCCAAAGTGAATCGGCTACTCGTCGACTAGTTCGGCAAGCCTTCTCGTATGTCCTCCCCACGAGCACCAAAAGCCAAAGGATTTGAAGGTGGTCGGTCTGAGGATATGCTTTCTCGTATCCTCAACAAAGTTGAAGGGTTGGCAAGATTTTAAAAGAAATGAAAGAATATAAGTCAACCCTTAGCCAGACTGTTAACTCTTTTTCAATATCGATAAGTTGTTGGAGATCCAAATGGGTCATATCTCATCTCAATTGAACTCTAGACAGTATGAGGGTTTGCCTAGTGATACTATGGCTACCCATAACAAGGAGGTTTAAGTGTGGACTTGCGCATGCCGCGATTTTAGCTGAGGTGCTCAATGGGAGGCAACCCAACTTTTATTCTTCTTTCTTTGTTAATCTTGAAATAATGGTGTGTTGAATGTGCAGGTCAAAGTGAAGAAAGGTGTTAAAAACTACAGGTTGGCGAACTAAAGGTCCAGTCAGCGCATCGCCGAAGCTGTCGGCAAGCCCGACCTTGACCGCCATTAGACTCAAGGGAATTTTAAATTGGAGTTTGTAAAACATGACGAGTCCAAGAGCAACTTCGTGAATCGCCAACCAGGTCGGCGATCGATAATTAGTCAGTCGTTTGGTCCCCCACGTTAACTGGAGGTCTTGTAAGACTCGGTGTATCAAGTGATCATTCGGCGTATCACTGATTGGGTCGGCAAGCACGACCAATGTCACCTAATGGGCGAGAATCAGACTGTTTTCAAAAGGCCAAATGTTTAAACTTCCAACTCTTTCACTTTCCCTCAGTTTTGAACATCCAAAACTCACACCCTCACTTTAGTTCCCTATATTTTTCCATTCCTATCGTATTTAATAGCTGATTTGTAGTGGGATTACTTTTCCGCCTAGCATTTCAATCTTTATTAATTCGGCATTAAAGGTTGGTTTTTCATTCCCTAATTTTATTTTTATAATTTTGTTCTCATATGCAATGATTTTATCTTAGTGATTTGTGCTAGGCCTCTCTGATTATATATGTTGTTGTGTAAGCATGTTTTAATTCGATATCCTTGCCCGTAATGTTTTTAAATTTTGAATTATCGTAATTTTATGCCTTAATATTGGTTAGTATGTGGGATTGTGGTTGCATGTTCTTGGGTCTATTCGGGTGAAGTCTAAGTAACCCGTAGTTGTGCCGAATGAGTAATTTTCCCAATGATAGGGTGGGTGACATCATTCTTAAGGGCATATGTCATCAAATGGCCAAGTTTGGCAAAATCGAGAGAAGTCTGACTATCCTGGGGTAATGGGTGTAATGGGTACCATCTTAATTTGATTTGTGTATGCTTAGATTTTGTTTTCGGGGGTTGCATGGATGAATTTTAGAAGTTGGTTTGAAAGTAGGCACGTTGGGTCATTTGGTGAGCTGGGTCGAGCTCGTCGATCCACTCGACGGTTCACCGAAGTTCCCCATCTCACCTTTAATTCCATGCCAAATAAGAATTTGGCTTTTGTAACTTTTAGAGAGAAGCTTGAGGTTGCCGAAAGCACTCGGCGACTCGATGAAAGTCCTTCTTGATGGCCATGTGTCTACGCCCCTGAACCTTAAATTAATTGTAACTTTCGACGAGCTAATCCTTGCTTGTCGAATGCTGTCGGCGATTCACCGGATAGTATTCCCATCGCTACCAAGCCAAATTTTTCTGAGCTTTTAGAGCGAATCCTTTCGGCGAGCCCTATCTAGCTAGCTAAAGTCATTCACCTACTCGCAAACAGGTTCGGAGAGCCTTCTTGTATGTCCTCCCCACGAGCGCCAAAAGCCAAAGGATTTTGAAGGTGGTCGATTTGAGGATATGCTTTCTCCTATCCTCAACAAAGTTGAGGGGTCCAACAAGAATTTAAAAGAAATGAAAGAAGATGAGTCGACCCTTATCCAGACTGTTACCTCTCTTTCTTTATAGATCAAGTTGTTGGCGATCCAAATGGGTCATATCTCATCTCACTTGAACTCAAGACAGTAAGGGGGTTTGCCTAGTGATACTATGGCTACCCAAGAATGAGGTTTAAGTGTGGACTTCTGTCGTTCCGTGATGTTAGCTAAGGTGCTCCCTGAGAGGCAACCCAACTTTTATTTTTCTTTGTTTGTTAATTTTGAAATAATGGTGTGTCAAATGTGCAGGTCAAAGTGGGGAAATGTGTTGAAAAGTGCAGGTTGGCGACCTGCAGGTCTAGTTGGCGCTTCGCCGAAGAGGTCGGCCAGCCCGACCTAGACCGCCGTTAGACTCAAGACAGTTTTAACTTTGCGTCTGTGAAACTCGGCGAGTCCAAGAGAAACTTGGTGAATCGCCGACCAGGTCGGCGATCACTATCAAGTCCATCGTTTGGTCACCCACATTAATTGGAGGTCTTGTAAAATTCTGTGTGGCAAGTGATCACTCGGCATGTTACCGATTTTGTCGGAGATCACGACTAATGGCACATAATGGGCGAGAATCAGACTGTTTTAAAAGGCTAAATGTTTAAACTTCCAACTCGTTCACTTTCCCTCAGTTTTGAACATCCCAAACTCACACTCGCCCTTTAGACCAAATGTTTAAACTTCCAACTCTTCCACTTTCCCTGAGTTTTGACCATCCCACACTCACACCCGCACTTTAGTTCGTAATTTTATGCCTTAATATTGGTTAGATTGTGGGTTTGTGCTTGTATGTTCTTGGGTCTAGTCGGGTGAAGTATAAGTAACCCATAGTTGTGCCAAATGTGTAATTTTCCCAATGATAGAGCGGGTGACATCATTCTTAAGGGCATATGTCATCAAATGGACAAATTTGGCAAAACTAGGAGAAGTCTGACTATCCTGGGGTAATGGGAACTGGATTAATTTGATTTGTACATGCTTAAATTTTGTTTTCGGGGGTTGCGTGGATTAATTTTAGAAGTTAGGTTGAAATTAGGCTCATTGGGTCATTTGGTGAGCTGGGTCGAGCTCGCCGAACAACTCGACGGTTTGCCAAAGTTCCCCATATCGCCTTTAATTCCATGCTAAATTAGTATTTGAGTTTCAAAACTTTTGGATAGAAGCTTGAGGTCGCCGAAAGCACTCGACAATTTGCTGAAAGTCCTTCTTGATCGCCGTTTGTCTGCACCCCCGAACCTTAAAATAAATTGTAACTTTCGACGAGCTAATCCTTGCTTGCCGAATGTTGTCGGCTATTTACCGAAAGGCATTCCTATCGCCGACATGCCAATTTTTTCTGAGATTTTAGAGCCTGATCTAGCTCGCCAATGTGAGTCGGCTACTCGCCGACTGGTTTGGCGAGCCTATCTGCAACTATTTTCTTTAATTCTTCTTGAAGTGTTTCTCACTTTTTCTTGATTCTTTTGCAGACATGGTATGGACCAACTTGACATGCCACCCCGAAAAAGAGCATGGGGTATCACAATAAATGAATAGGGCTCACATCCTTCCAAGAAGGGATGACAAGAACTTTCACCGTGAGACAAAGGAAAGTGCAAGAGGCCTACATTTGACAAGATGACTACTGGCTCCCTGGCTGCTTTATCTGAGCCTGAGTATGACCAACACTTACACTCTCGGAGGGCTGAGATCCAAGGTAGATCTCGCCCTGACTAAGCTAGAGTCTAGTCTTCTCCCACACCAGTAAGCTCAGTGCCCGCTTCGACACATCCTATAGCTCCAATGCCACCATTCATCCCACATCCTAGGCTTCTCAACAGGTTGAAAGGTGATGGTTTGCGAACTATCCTAGAGGAGAAGTTGTTGTCGACATAAGTACTTGAGAGAAAGTACACCGATGTGAGGGTCACCCTCCACTTCCATTGATTTGAGCAGTTCACCAGACCCCGAGGCCCTTACATTCGTTCATGGCTCCAGGAATTGTATGAAACATGTGGTGACTCAGTCCCAAAGAGAAAGAATAAGGCAAGCGAGTACATTAACATTGTTTTGGACAGAGCTGTGCATTTTTCTTGTCCCTAAGAGGGATTGCCTGTCACTCAGTTGCTAGATGAGTTAAAGGGATGACTGACACCTCTGATATCCGATACCACCCTGAGGTGGATCGAGGCAGGAGCCCCCATTGAAAAGAGATACCTGAGTATTGCTGCCCAGTTCTGGTTTGGTTTTATCAGCAGCACCATTATCCCATCTCAGAACGAGTCTATTCTCTACCATCCTATGGCGGCATGCCTAGGGTCTATCATATCCAAAAGGCTCATTGACTTGGACTTTAATTTGTAACAAGAGATGGCCATGAGGGCCAAATAGAGTTAGACCTTATTGCCATTCTTGGTCGTAATCACGGAGCTCTGCAGGCGTGCTGGAGTACCCCGGGATGATTCTAGAGATTTTGAGGTTACCTTTTCCTCCTCTACTGACATCCGGTGTACTGATGCCGAGTATACTAGAGAGAAGCATGACAGGAGAAGGGCTCTGGTGGACACATCCTCAAAGGTGTATATTGAGTGTATACCTGCACAGGCATCTTTACCTACTCTGGCCTCCGGGCCTTTAGGTACATCTTCCTATTCTTCTTCCTCACAGGCCCCTACTACCTCTACTTGTGCCCTGCCCACCAGGATCACTCAGGCTATGCTCCTGAAGATGGCGCATCTGGCCCATCAGCTGACGTGAGGGCGACCAAACTTGAGAGATCCATCCCATGGATGATCGAAAGTGCCATCAGTGCTGCACTGACCCCCCTCCAGACTTATATTGACACTCTATCCATGAGAGTTGAGGCTTGTGAGAGCGGGGATGGCGAGACCTCCAAGATGATGGCTTTTAAAGTTGAAGTAGCAGATTTGCGGAAGGAGGTAGAGTATCTAAAGTATAATGACTTCACTTCACTATTGGAGGCTACTGATGATTTGGACGCTCTTGACATTTCATAGATTCCTCCAGCAAGTGTCGGAGGTGTGCGTAGGGATGATATAGTAGTTGATGAGTCGGAGGCAGAGACCGACGAGGAGATGATAGAGATCAGGAAGGAGAGCATATATAAAGACTTGCCAAATATTGAGGAGATGATTGTACAGTCGGTGATCCATACATCACTGACAAAGACATCCATGGGTGGGTCCAGTGGAGCTATTCCTTCTTAGTCGACTCCCGACACTGATGCCCAAGTCCAGATTGATGCACCAAGAACTGATGCCCTGACAGATGGACTAACTAAGTAGACATGATCACCTCTTTACCTCCATCTCTATCTTACTTTTATTTGAATTTTTGATATTTTTGTTTGCATTTGAGGACAAATAATTTTTTTGGGTGGGGTGAGGCCCACCTTTTGTGACTTTTCATTTTGTGTATATATTTGGGTTTTGAGCTATAATTATGTGTTACACTTCTTTTGTGCATAATTGAGCTTGTGGGTCCGTGTTCCTAATCGTAAATGATTTTTGGACCCTTCCGAAAAAATTATGCCACCTCTTCTGTGTGTTGAATGTGTCCGTTCTCTTGCAAATTTGAGTATCAGTTTTGATCAATACCGATGAATTGAATAGTCCTCAAAATTGAACAAAAATGAATGTGCGGCTACGATGAGGACAAATGAAGTTGCATAGACATTATGTGAACTTTTTGCATCTCATTGTGACTAGCCAAGTATCAAATGTAGTCTCTTATGATGAACATTGCATACTAGCGAAAGTGTGGATTCTTATTTGACATTGGTGTTGTCTTGGGTGATGAGCTTAACGTGAACCATGTGTGAGGACAACTAGAATTTGCCCCGTTGGTCCGGTTGACTAAGTGATGCATTCTATTGATATGATCTTAGGCAACTTTGAAGTGTGTGAAACAATTTGACATTATACCTCTTTTTTGGCCTACCTTGTGAGTGTGTGAACTCTGTTTGAACACCCTTTTAGCCTTAACGTTTTCTTGGAAGAAACTTAATGTAATGGTGACCTTTCTTGATCCATTACCCATAATTCTCATGATTTATAGCCTGTGTGAATAGCCAACTTAGGCCAAAAGTCTAAGTTGGGAGAGTGGAAAAAGAGAAGGTAAATCAAGAAGTGAAAGAAAGTCCCCTTTGACCCATGATTTTGAGAAAAATTGAACCCCTTCATAAAAAACAACAAAAGTAGAACAAAATAATTAAAAAGAAAAAAAATGAAGAAGTTGTGGAATAAAGTTGTCAAACTACAAAGAAAATAGGGTTTCCAATAGTCCATGGAAAGTGAATGATGGGGTGACTTCTAAGCACGAATGAAAATGATGAAGAAAAGGAAAGAAAGTGTTGGTCACACCACATTTCATGAGGATTCCATCCATCGAGCGTAAATGACCATACCTTTGCACTCAGCCCCGTTACAGGCCTCGAAAATACCTTTTTAATCTTGAGTGAGCTAAAACAATTGTTGATTGGAAAATAAGGACATGTGGGTAAAATCATGCATTTGTGTTCATCTTTGTGAGTGTGAGCATTACATTTGATTATAGAGCTTCAAATTGTAATCCATGGTATGTGAACATGGAATCATTTTTTGTGTGAGGGCATTTAACTACCTCTGTTGAGCTTGAATTTGCATTTGAAGCAAGTATTGTGAATTTGAGAGTCTTTGATAATGCTGAGTTACAACTTGAAACTTTGACTGCACAATTGATCGTTGCATGAGTAAGCTGAGTATTTTTGTGTGTATTCATGATTGAGTCTTGTGTATCACTGTTTGAGACATTCTTTTTGAACTATTGAACTTGAGTTTTACTTGAGGACAAACAAACGTTTAAGTTGAGGGTGTTGATGAGTCCACAATTTGGACTCATTTAGGGCTTCATTTTAATAGATTTAGTGTCCTCAAATGCATATTTTGTGTCATTACCAGATGTAAATCCTTGATTTTGAGGTATTTGGATTGAGGTATAATGCATGAACACTAATGAGCAAAAACGAACAAGGCAACTGAAAGAACGAATAAAAGAAGGCCTGAGGATCGCCTAAACCATTGGGCGAGTTGCCGAATGGCCATGGTCTCGCCTAACGTTCCAGTGTGCCAAGACAGAAGGAGAAAATCAAGTCGGCGATAGAAAATAGCAGTCGGCGAGTCTCCAAATCGTTCCGCAATGTAGTGTTATATCGCCTAAAGTTACAGAACATGAAGACGCTGAAGGCCAAAGCAGAAAGGCGATGGAATTGACCAAAGGGTGGATCGACGAGTGGATCGGCGATCCTGACTTATTGCACCGAATGGTCCTTCGTAGCACATTTTTTGCGAGTATAAATAAATATTTTAATTTTTGGTTTAGTATCAGATTTTTATGCAGCTCTTTATCTAGTTTTTATTTTCTAGAATCATAATCATTAGTTTTTTAGTAGAGATATTAGAACTGAGTTTGGAGACAATATTTCCTTAGCTTTGAAGATTTGAAGATTTCCATTTCTAAAAAAATTGGAAATGGGTGTTGAAGATTCATCATCTTAGACCATTGTAAAGACAATATTAATTTTAACCTTTTTATGATGTCAAGCTAAAACCCCAATTCGTGGGGTGTGATTATGTGATTATCAGTTGATTTAGTTGTTGGGTATTGTTAATTGATAGTGTAAATGTTGTTTAAAAGTTATTTAATTCAGTAATTGAGGCTTAATCTAAATGGTTGTAGTTGCAAATGGAACTATACCTTCGTGTTTTTGGCTTGCGAGAGAGAGAGGTTTCAAAACCAAGATTACTGATTTGATGGTCTGTAGGTATTAGGTTGTCATGGGTTCAGCTCGAGAGAGTGAATGCTAAACCCTTTTCCACACATTCAGCTCGAGAGAGTGAACGGACTAAAGCGTTGGCTGTTCTTAATTACTGTTTATTCGTGTTTGAGAGAAACTAATTTGATTCGGGATAAATTGTTCAAGAGAAACTTTCTCCCCACTAAAGTATAGGTTATTCACTGATTTACAACTATTCACTATTAATTGCAATTACCCATTTGTCTACCTTAGCCCATAATCCAATCACATCTCAAAAACCCGTCTTCATATTTGTTATTTTCGTGTTATTTACTGTTGTATCAGATAGTTGAAACCAAATCTCCATGTTATTTGACAATTGTGTCACCCAAAACTTGAACCATGCTTTTATTCTAAATGTTTTTACCTATAATTGACTTGAGCATATTCATGTTTCTCTATTGATTCTCGAATACGTACCACTCCCTTGGGATTCGACCCCAACACACTTAGTTGGGTTATATTACTAATTAATGATCATTGATGGTTAGTATTGGATGAAGTATCTTTGATAACATTAATCAAATCACTTCACACTTAAGAACAAAACTCTACTAGACGTGATTTTGAGACAATCCTTGAACATTCTAAACGTTGTGCTCTGATGAGTCCACACATTGAACTCATTAAGGGCTTTATTTTGATAGAAATAGTGTCCTCAAATGTTTATTTTGTCTCAATATCTGATGAAAACTATTAAGTAACATGTTTTTGAAGTTTTAGTGGAAGCATGGACAATTAGGCGCAAAAAGGAACAAAATGGCTGAAAAGAATGAAGAAGCTGAAGACTAAGCATCGCCAAGCACACTTGGCGATTCGCCGAAGGGACGCAATCCGCCCTTTGTTCCAGTATGCGAAGCCCTTAATGAGAAGGATCCAAAAGGCGATTAAAGGAGCAGTCGACGTTTTGCCGAATAATTTCGTGAAGTAGTACTATGTCATCCAATGACACAGAGCACGACGATGCTGAAGGCTAGTGCAAGAGGGTGATGAACTACACCAAAGGGTGAATCGCCAAGTTAATCGGTGCTTTCGACTAACCTCGCCGAAATATCTGCCAGCACTATTGTCTGAAGTCTATAAATACTAAAATTGTTATTAATTTTTAGGAGTCGAACATTTATTTTAATTTTCACAACAGAATACTACTTTTTTGGATATTTTCTTTCAAGTTTGGAGAGGTTTTTTGGGAGACTTGAAGAAACAAGGATTTCATCTTCCCCAAGTTGGAAGTGGTCTTTTCCATTGTTCTTCCTTTTCTTAAATCAAGGTTTAATTCCTAATAACCATTTGATTTTAGTATCATTTTAGGTGTAGTTTCTTATTTCTTGATGTGTGGCTAAAAACTCCCATTCTTGGGGTGTGATTTAGCAAATATGTGTTGATATTGTTGTTGGGTCTTGCTTTATGATAGGTTAGATGTATTTTAATGGTGATTTCACCTATTGGTTGTGGTTTAAATTAATGGGTTTGTAGTTGCAAATACAAAACTACCCATATGTTTTCGGCTTACCCAAGAGGGAGATCGCGAAACCTAGATCGCTAGACTGTGGCCTAAGGAGTGGGTCGACATGAGGTTCAGCCCGAGAGGGTGAGCCCTAGTCCAATATCCTAACACTTAGCTCGTGAGGGTGAGTGGGGTAAGGCGTATGCTAGCATTTATGCGGCAAATGGGTTCCTCTAGGAACCCATTTGAAACGTGGTAAGTTGCCCGAGAAGGAACTTATTTTCATCTAAAGCTTAGCCTAGTCACTATTATCTTTCAAATTTCCTATCGAAAACATGTACCCAATGATTTACTCAACTTGTATTGCGGTCAGACCCCAAGAACTTGTCCCCATACTTGATTTTCTTATTATTTTTGTTGTTTTTACAACTTCTGACAAAACCTCCATTTGATATTTGACACCTTTGTGTCACCCCTTTTCATTTACAATGTTTTGAATTGTTAATGTCTTTAGCTATGACTAGTTAGAACTTAATTTTATTTTTCTATTATTCTCAAAACCACTCCCTTTGGGCACGACCCCAACTCTTGGTTAGGTTACTATATTATTGACTATCGTAGACACTCGTACATTTGGTTAGTGTCGTAGGTCACAATAAGCATCAAAATGGCGCCGCTACCGGGGATTGGTTTTGTTTGAGAATTTTAAGATTAATAAGATTTTTGTTCTTCTTAGTTGTAGTGTCACTAACTTTACTTTTAGGTTTGTTTTTCGTTGAGTTGTCCATTTAGATAAGCATGGCTGAGCAGAGTAGTGGCAATTTGGTTGAAATGAGCCAAGGAGTCCAAAAGGACCTCACGCTGACCGCACTGGCACCTCAGCTAAATGACTTGGCCACTAAGATTTCAGAGGTGGAAAATCAGTGCACAAGTTTTGGGAAGTACATACCCCCTCATGAGCGGAGGGAGTCTAGAAATCAAGAACACAGCCGTGTTGAGGATACACTACATATCATTCTCCTAAAGGTCACTGAAAATGACTGAGTGATAAATGAGTTAAAAGAGAATGTTGAAATGTTAAACCGAATGGTTTGTTCTCACTCTAGATCTATCCACCTGATCAGGTCGCTCTTGAGTTACGCAGTGTCTCCCCTCCACTCATATGACCTATTGGGGTTTCGTGGTAACGCTGGGCTTTTCCCCAATAAGGGAGACCGAGTAAGTACTTGGGTCGTGCCACGACACTAACTAAGGCGCTTCTTGGCAGGTAACCCAAGGTTTTGTTGCTTTAAGTTATTCTTTTCGAATAATGGTGTGTTGATTTTGTAGGTTAAAGTGAGAAAGATGTTGAAAAGTGCAAGTTGGCAAGCCAAGGATCCAGTTGGCGAATCACCGAATCTATCGGCGATTCTGATTTAATACACCATTGTGACCCTAAAATAAGGGATGTCCTGTAAAACTCAGCGAGATGAGTATGCGTTCGGCGCCTCTCCGAGTTGATCGGCGACAAGACTAACGTCGCCGAATGGTCTAGAACTGAACGGTTATATACAGGCCAATGGTCAAAATTTTGAATCTCTCACTTTCCCTCGTTTCAAACTCCTCAAAATCACATCAAAGGTACTTTTTCTTAGACTTTTACCTTAAATTAGTAGTTTTGTCTGTGAGTAGTGCTTGGGGTTGGATTTCTTTGCTACTTAGCGTCTCAAAAAGCAATTTGATCAGCATGAAAGGTTAGTCTCTAAAACTCCGAACTTATTTATAATAATTTTGTACTCTCTTGCAATTATAGTATCAGGATGATGTGTGATAAGCCTCTCTGATAGAAATAGGGTGTTGTGACGCTATTATTAATTTAAAATTTTTGCCTGAAATGCTTTAAAAGTTGAATGCCTTAGTGTTTGTGCTTTGATTTGAATGAACTTGAAATGGGTTTTGCGTAATCATTGTTAGGTTTGTTGTGCTAAATAATGAAAATGAAGTGGCCCATATGTGTGCTAAATACCAAAAATTGCTCAATGAAGGAATGGGTGACAACATTCCTAAGGGTAATCGTAGTTAAATAGCCAAATTTGGCAAATACGGAAGAAGTCAGAGTATTTCGGGGTGATGGAAAGTATGGGTCTTGTGTAAATTTTGTGTATGGATGCTTTGATTTCATTTACAGGGCTTGTAAGGTCTATTCTAGGAAGTGGGTCGAAAAATAGGCATGTTGAATCAATCGGCGAGCTAGGTCGTGCTCGCCAAACGACTCGGCGGTTTGCCTACTGGTCTTAGATCGCCCTTCATTCATGTCCATAGTGCTGAGAGATCTACAACTTTTTGTGGACTCATTCGTTATCACCGAAAGTAGTAGTCGACTCACCGATAGGACTTTAGACCACCATTTGCATGCCCCCTTTGCCCTCTTTCACTGCATCTTGTGGCGGACAACCTTGTCATCGCCTAAAGTAGTCGGCGTCTCGCCAGACTTTTTCATCGCTACTTTGTCTAGATTGCAAGCTAATCCCTTCAGCGAATTTGACCTAGCTCGCCAATGAGATTTGGCGACTCGCCGATCCAGTCGGCGAGTCCTTATGCATTAAGATTCTGTGTATTTGTGTTGAGTTTCACCTAATCTCTTGATATTTTCCAAATATGGTACACACAAATATAAATGAGCCACCTCTGAAAAAGGCAAGGGGAATTACAATCAATTAAGGAGGATCACGTCCTTCACAAAAAAGAAAGCAAGATCTCCTCCAAGGAGATAAAAGGCAAAGGAAAGAAGTATATCGCTAGAAAAGGGTCAGCAATTGAGCCATATTTTTCTGAGCCAGAAGATGAACAACCCTTGATTCACTGACAAAATATGGTCAGGGATAAATCTCAATCAACACCTATCAGAGTTACATCAACTGCAACTCCTCCGACTATTGAATCATTGCCAGCCCCGACACCTCCTTCAATGGCCCCTGCACTCACTATAGCTCCACCTCCACCCAGATTGCTTAACAAATTGAAAGGCGAGGGTCTACGAACCTTTCTTGAAGAAAAGTTACTATCTGTGGAGGGTTTGGAAGGTAAGAAGAATGCTGAGGTGCTTGACACACCTAAGTATCATGAGTTGGAGCAGTTCACCAGGCCACGGGACCCTTACATCCCTTCTTAGGTTTGGAAATTCTACATAGCCTATGGGGAGTTGGTCCCAAAAAATAAGAAAAAGGTTAGTGACTTACGACTGGTGAAGTCGGTTATGGTTAGAGGCATGGAGGTAGAGTGTCACATCGATCATATTCATGTTATACTAGGTCGACCGATGCACTCGGTACTTCCCTACCATTGTTTGCCTATCATTCTCTTCCTGGATGATTTGAAAGGTTGGTTAGCTCCGATGATTTCTGACATCACCTCGAGGTGGTTGGGTTAGGGAGCTCCGATTGAGAAGAGGGATATCGACATCGCCTTCCAGTACTGGTTCATTTTTATCAGCAACACAAATATGCCATCCCAAAATAAGTCCATCCTTCGCCTTGCCAAGGTAGCTTGCATGGGTCGCGTCATAGAGGACACTTAGATAAACTCGGGTACAATCATTGCTTCAGAAATACTCATGCGTGCAAGACAAAGTCGAACCTCACTTCCATTTGCAGTCTTTATCATAGAAATATCCAAACAAGCCCAGGTGCCTCGAGATGTCAAAAAGGATGTAGAGGTGATGCCCACAGCCTCTTCTGATATCCAGAAGATAGAAGCTCAGTATCTTAGGGATGAGGCAGAAAGGAGAAAGGCAAGATCGATGAAGCTAGTAAACGCATCATAATCGTCTGCAGAAGCACCATTGTCTACTCCGACCCTGGGGATTTCAGGTATATCCATTGCCACTGTTACTCCCGCTGATTCTCCACGCTCTTCTGCTGCTGCACGATCGCCAAGATCACCACTATTGCTACTGATTCCCGACTTTCACTCATCCGGGAGTCCCCTCTCGAGATGGGACAGCTGGCTCTTTCTGCTGATCGTCGAGCTACGAGCCTAGAGGCCTCTGTTTCAGGCTTGATCAGGATTCCGTTAACTAATGCTATGACACCTGTAAGAACTAGCATTGATGCCTTACCGACAAGAAAAATGGTGTGTGAGCTCAACCAAGGGTCCAGGTGATGACTTTAAAAGCTGCCATTACTGAACTACGAATAGATATAGACCACCTAAAGGCCACTGATGTGTCAATGGTCTTTCAACATTGGAGATGCCAGACATGCCTACATTGCCTCAGAAGATAAATAGACTTGGGGGTAGAGCGAAGCAGATAGCCGACCATGAGTTAGAAGAAAAGACTGAGGGAGCTGCAGATAAAGACTTGATTGAGATTGAAAAAATTATGATAGATGTTGATGTGCAAGCTTCTTTTGCAAAGTCTCATGCTACTAGATCCGATGGAGCTGGTCCTTTTGGTGGTCACTCTTAGTACTGATGCCCAGACAGATGTAGCGACCTATTAACCTGGATCCCCTCTTTACCTCCCTCTCTGTTCTTTGTTATCTTTAAAATATTGGTTAATTTTATTTGCATTTGAGGACAAATTGCTTCTATATGTGGTGAGGTGAGACCCACCTTTTGTGTGCTATTTGATGATTGTATTTTGTGCTGATATTTGAGTTGTTTTGTTTAAATTGTGTTAATACTGCTTTCTATGGATGTTTGAGCTTGTGGCTCCGTTTCTGTTTTTTTTTAATTGCAAAATAATTTTGACCCTTCCAAAATTTTTGAATTTTTCGCACAGTTTTGCAACCTCTCATGTGTTAAATGTGACTATTTTTTGGCAAAATATTGAGTCTCGGTTTCAATCAATGCCAACGACTTCAATAGTTCTTACAATTGAACAAACATGAATGTACGACTACAATGAGGCCAAATGAAATTGCTTAGAAAATATGTGAACGCTTTGCATCTCGTTGTGATTAGCCATTTATTGAATTGATTTTCTTGTAATAACCGTTACACATTACCAAAAGTGGGTAGTCTTGTTTGACTTAAGTGTCGATGCCGTGTGTGATGAGCTTACATTGAACCTTGCATGAATAAACCTAGAATTTGCCTTGTTAGTCTGATTGATTTAGAAAGGTGTGCTCTTGAAATGATCTGATGCAACTTTAAAGAGTTTGAGCCAAATTTGACATATACCTCTTTTGTGGCCTACTCGTGAGTGTGTGAAACTCTTTTGAACACCCTTTGAGCCTTACCTCTCTTTGGAAGAACCTTGAAGAAACCCTAGTCCTTACTTGACCCACTACCTATAATCCTTTTGATTTGTGGTATAACAAATAGCCAACTTAGGCCAAAAGCCTATGTTGGGGGTGAGGTAAAAAGGAAAAGGAGAGGTCAAGAAGTGCAAGAAAAGTCACCCTTAACCTGTGGTGTTGCAGAACAATGGAAACCCTTCGGAAAAATAAAATATTTGGGGAATAAAGTACCAAAAAAATTGGGTTGCCAAGCAATCCATGGAGGTGAATAAAAAATGACTTAGAAGCACTAGAAAAAGATTTGATAAAGAAAAAGAAGGGAATGCCTTGAGAACACCACATTGCAGTTTGAAAATAAGGGGAAGCCTAAGGGTGAAAACATGCATTGTGTTCCTCTTTTTGAGTGTGAGCATTGCATATGATTCCTGACCTTGAGTTGATTAACCTTTGTGTGTGAATATGGAATCATTCTTTATCTGAGGCCATTTAGATACTGTTTGTTGAGCTTGCACTTGCAGAAGTAGCAAGTATTGCGAGCATGAGAATCTTTTGTAATATTGTATCATAACTTGAATCTTTGAGTACACATTTGATTCATGCATAAGTAAATTGTGTCTTGTTGTGTGCTTCATGATTGAGTCTTGTGTATCACTATTTGAGACATCCTATTTGAACTACTGAACTTGAGGTTTACTTGAGGAAAAGTAAAAGTTTAAGTTGGGGGTGTTCTTGAGTCCACTTTGGACTCATTTAGGGCTTTATTTTGATAGAAATAGTGTCCTCAAATGTTTATTTTGTGTCAATATCTGATGAAATTCTTAAGTTTCAAGTATTTGAAGTTTTAGTGGAAGCATGGACACTTAAGCGCAAAAAGGAACAAAAAGGCTGAAAAGAACGAAGAAGTTGAAGCATGAGCATCGCCAGGCACACTTGGCGATTCGCCGAAGGGATGCACTCCGCCTTTTGTTCCAGTACACGAAGCCCTGAAGGAGCAGGATAAAAAAGGCTATAAAAAGAGTAGTTGGCGTTTCACCGAATAATTTCGCAAAGAAGTACTATGTCGCCCAATGACATAGTGCATGTTGATGCTGAAGTCTAGTGCAAGACGACGACGAACTACACCAAAGGGCGAATCACCGAGTAAATCGGCAATTCCGACTAACTTCGCCGATAGATCCGCCAACACTATTTTCTGAAGTATATAAATACTAAACTTGTTATTAGTTTTTAGGAGTAGCACATATTTAAATTTTCACAGTAGAATAGTACTTATTTGGATATTTTCTCTCAAGTTTGGAGAGGATTTTTTGGGAGACTTGAAGGAAGAAGGATTTCATCCTCCCCAGATTGGAAGTGGGTCTTCTCCATTCTTATTCCTTTGCTTAAATGAAGGTTTAATTCCTTATACCCATTTTATTTTAGTAACATTGGATATTGTCCCCATATTTTATGTTTTTGTTATTTTTGTTGTTTTTACTACTTGTGACAAAAACCCCATTTGATATTTGACACCTTTGTGTCAGCCCTTTTAATTTACAATATTTTTAATCGTTAATGTGTTTAGCAACGACTAGTTAGAATTTAATTTTATTTTCCTATTAATTCTCAAAACCACTCCCTTGGGATACGACCCAAACCCTTGGTTGGGTTACTAGATTATCGACGATCATAGACACTTATACCGTAGGTTAGTGTCATTGGTCAAGATAAGCATCATGCTATAATTACCAAGAGTGTCACGACCCAAAGGTATACCCTAGATGTAACGTGAAGTGCTAGACACTGAAAGTCCTAACACAAGCCACTTAGCATATCATAACGTAAAGTACGTAGAAACGATGAGTAAATTTTAAAACATTTCTTTACAATCGAAGTCTTTATAAATGCAAGTGACAGTCTTTTACTTTTTGTCTCAAACCATCTAATATAACATTTAATAACTCTTGGGACACAACCTATACAATAATCTAAAACACAAAAGAAAGATATAAAGGTAATGGTGGCTTTATCCTGGATGCTATTAGCACTTACCAAATCTTCAACTCCTTGCTCCTAATAAAAACCTAGCCTCAAAGATGGAACTCAAGATCACCGGACCTACATTTGATAAGAATGTAACAAGAGTATGCGTTAGTAAAAAATGTACTAAATATGTAAGCTAGCATGACATCATAAGAGCATAATAAAAGTGTTAGCCAACATAAGACATATGCCATAAGAATAAGAGATAATATCATGGTCATAAGCAGAATCTCCAACATAGACATAATATGAGCATAAGTCATTATAAGGCACAGTCCAGCAACATAGGAAATACCACATATTCATAGGCATAATCCATACTCAAATCCTCATAACATATTAGAAACCTCATAAGTAACCTTCAAGTCATACTTGTGTAATGCATAGCTTAGACCTCATAATCCCACCTAGGCTAAGTACCACTTTTAGGCCATCATACCTCTCGATCATCTGTTGATCTCATCCTTAGCTTAATTTTCATAGACAAGGGAATCTTCACCTTTAGTCAATCGTATCATGGAAGGCAACTATAGTACCAATCCAAGTTAATCATACAACATACAAGAAAACACTTCATAATTAGTTTCAAGTCATACTTGTGCAATAAGACCCCATAATCCTACCCATACTATGTAGAACTTTAGGCTATCATACGTAAATGATTACTATTTATTATTTCTAGACTACCAAGGAATAACACCCTATTAGGTTAGACCAAGCTACCAAGGAATAGTTACCATAATAGGCTAGACCATGCTACCAAAGGAATATCACCATACTATCATTCTAGTCCAAGCTATAAAAGGAAGGGTATAATTTCTCCATTGTTGGTACCATGAAATGATTT
This sequence comes from Solanum stenotomum, assembly GCF_019186545.1. Lineage (NCBI taxonomy): Eukaryota > Viridiplantae > Streptophyta > Magnoliopsida > Solanales > Solanaceae > Solanum > Solanum stenotomum. The sequence goes on from NC_064292.1 coordinate 24,496,126, forward strand.
GGCCAAACTAAGTCATTCTATCATGCAAGTATTCTATGAAACTAGTGCAAGCTAAACTTAGGGAGGGTGTGATCTTTAAATCCAAGGCTATCATGAAATGATATTGGCCTAACCAAGTAATGCTACCATGCAAGCATTCCACGATGCTAGTACTAGCTACCCTTAGGAAGAGTATTTCTCAATCATAGGCTACCATGAAAACATCTATCTCAAGCTACCAAGCTTGGTCTTATCTTACCAAATCAAGCTATTGAAGAAGGGACCTTATATCTCAACTTAAATTTATTCTAGTCTAACATGTTTGATTCATTTTAGGTGGGCAAACCTCTCAATCAAGAATCATTCTATGTGAGAAAACCTTTGACATCATGTTCATTATGTGTTCATGAGAATAACCTTTTAACTAACACATCAACATATCATAATCATATACACTTCACTCTCAAAGTATTCATAAAGAATTTACATAGGTTCTATAAGGACATGTGTAATCTCTTACTTTCATAGTCAAGGTGATGTGGGTAAAGTCCTTCCATAGTAACACTACCTAGTAGTCTACCATCATCATATAAGCTTTACTCATTAAAGCCCTATCATGCATAATTCATCATATTAGCTTTACTATCAAAGCCATAGTGATCAAAATTAATGACTACAAACCTTACTCTCAAAGCTTTACTTCTTACAATCATCATACATATCTAGATCACAAGACATTCTAGTCACAAGATTCATCTTTAATCAATTCTAGTCGTAATTCATCATAAAGGATCAATCACATTCATTACTAGTCAATATCCATCATCTATACCTTAATTTAATTCAATTCATGTTTACCTACTTCTATTCTTGAACAATTACTCTACATATCATCAATTCTAGAAGATCACCTATGAATCTTTAATTTCTGTTCACAAGGCCTAAACTCACATTACTTCAATTTCATCAATTAGACTAGGTTTAACCATAAAAAACATATAATATAATCATAATATCATGATTCAATACTAATTCACTCATAAAAATTCAATATCCACTAAATTGGATTCTTACTCAACTTAACCGATAATATTGGAAGGAACCCTAACTTGAATTTGGGATTTCATCTTCACAATTGAGGGAAATATAGCGCATCCATAGATGGAAGAATCCATGGATGAATAATCTAACATACCTTGATTATAAATCCCTACAAATCTTGAAACAATGGAGTCTTGACTTGACCTAGCGTGATCTTCTTCCTCTTTTTTTCACATTCTAGAGAGACAATTTCTTAGAGGGAATTGGGTGTCTTTGGTGAATTTAAATAATGACTAGGATCAATGTATTTAGGGGTCTCATAAATTTTTATAGGTGGAATAATCTAATATAAAACGACACCACTTATCCCTTAATTAATTCTAGAATGTTCCACTAACTAACACATAAACCGACATACGACCTCACTGCCGCAACCCACAAGACCACATCCACGAGCGGTGGGTCCACCGACGGTCTATGCTGGTCATCTATGGATGCAGTTATACAAGTGGTCTATTAGGTTCATAACCCACGACCCGTCACCCACGGGGCGTGGTTCCATCTACTGGCCATGGTCCCTTTTCGTGGTTGGATTGTTTTGGCAGATTTGTGGGTGTTTTCTAGGGTCCTCTTCAAGTACCCTTGGTTGGTCCTTGGGGTGTCGTACCTTGACGTTCTTACCCTTAACCCTTGGTTCTAAGTATGGGAATTAGATTCTATGACTCTAACTCTTACATCAATGTAACACCTCGGACACTAGTAGACTAAACTAGGGCCTTGAGTTAGGGTTCTAAGCCTTGGTATGAGGGGTTGTAAAGTTTAGGGAGTGGTCAAGGGCCTAAGCTATCAAGGTAGAGTGAAGTGAACTTGTTCTCCAAGGTGCCTAGTTTGCGATTGTGCAGCTTGATAGCCCAAGACACTTGGTGATGGGCCAAAGGGCACTTGGGATGGCCTAGTGGGCAGCCCCCTTGGCCTAAGATGTGGGAGAATTGGTGAGTAAATCCATGGCTCGCCGAATGGATTGGCGAGTTGCCAAGCTTCCTCCCTAGATCGCCTAGTGAACTGCCCCTTTTTGGACCTTACTGGAAATTTGGGCGAGCCTAGGGTCCACTTGGTGAGTCTCCTAGTTCCCTTGACGAGCCATGGGGGTGCAATGGGCGAGCCAAGTCGTGGTGGTACGCAAATTTTAAGTTAAAACGTTTATGGTCCTTAATTCATTACCAAAGTTGACCCTACATTATTCTATTCCTTTCCTAGCAACATTATAAGCCTATTAGACCTAAGTTTACCTCAATTAACTCATTCTCCCTAGAATCAAAAGAAAACCAACTTCGTCCTCTCCATAGAATATTTCTCTCTCTAAGAAGAACCTCCATTGAAGAAGAAGATAGATCTTGAAGCTTGGGTCAAGAAGAAAGTCCATTGTTGAGATCTTGTGCTAGGGCTTTGATTAAAGGTATCTTTATATTATCATCTATAGGTTCTTCCACCCATAGATCCCCCATAGTTTTCCCCACTTGTGAAATCAAAAAACCAATTCTATCTATGGTTGTGCTTACATTGTGGGTAGGGTTTGGGTGACTCCAATCTAGTGGATAATACCCAAATATGACTGATTTAGCATTGTTGTATGATATTATGATGATTTCATGTGAATTATGTGATAAACCCTAGTCTAAATTGATTAATGTGATATTTGTGGGTTTATTCCAATAGAGGCCAAATTGAAGGTTCATGAGTAATCTTCCTAAACTAATGTCATGAGTAGTAATTGATCAAAGTTAGGGCCATATAATCATGAATTGAACTTGACCTAATTGAATAGGATTGATCTCAGCTTGTAATGTTGAAATTGAACCTTTACTATGAATTGTGGCTAGAAACACCTAGTAATGAAGAATGTGTTTGAGTTCCTTGAAATCTAGGTTTATAAGATGCTTTCATGTTGTAGAGTTTTTAAGAGTGAAGACTCCTAGTTATGATTGTTGAAGGCTATTGTGATTGACTATAAATGTTAAGGCCTAGAGAGTACAGTCTTTGTGTAAATAGAATCTAATGGGTACAATTATGGTGAAAGACCTATACTCACTAACCTACCTTACGAATAGTTGAAAGAGTGAAGTCATAGAATCACTTGAACATGGACGGATTGTCAAGGACATCCTTCCATATGACATGAATGTTAAGCAAGGCTTGACAAGTAAACCTTGGGGTGTATGCTTGGCTCCAGGTGGATATTAACAATGAGATGGAGTGTCACACAAGATAGGGTCCAGACTCAAAGAAGAAAGGAGAGCCATACCTAGTTGATGTGAGGACTATCCAAGTTAAAGGGGGAACTCTTACGTAGTAGAGTGTGGGTTTTCCAAAAGTTAGGTCTCATGAGATGGGGGACTTCACATAGTTGAGTTAAGGTCCCTAGTAGAAATCTCCATATCCAATGAACTAAGACATGCTTGAGAAGCATCTCATAGTGTTCTAAAGAACAATTGAACTAAGACTTACTTAATGAAGTACCTCATAGTGTTCAAAATTATAAGTGGAATTAGATATGCTTAAGGTAGTATCTCATAGGGTCCATATGAGTAAGGAACTTAGACATGGTAAAAGAAGTATCTCTTAGAGTTCAACCTAATAATGAACTTAGATGTGCTTAAGAGAGTACATCATAGTATTCTAAAGTTAAAGATAGGTTTCCAACAAAGGAGCTATAGTAAGAGGCCTTAAAAGTGGTCCTTAGCATGATTAGTTTTATGGGTGGCTATGATTGCATTCCACAAGTATGACTTAGGGTTACTAAAGATGTAGAATGAGATAGGATTGTGCCATAGTTGTCTTCCTTGCTATAGTTGACTAAAGGTGAGAGATCCCCTTAGTTATGAGAGTTGAGCTAATAATTAACTAATGGAGGGTGAGTATGAAAAAGATGACTTCAAGGCTATGCTTAGTGTGAAGGGTAGTATGAGATGCCTTTCATACATTTCACAACTGTGTCTTGAGGTTACTTAGAACTATGGTGCCCTTATGGTAGAAATACTTAAGACTTAACCATGCATATAGACTATGATTAAGATGAACAAAAAGGGATACTTGGCTTGGGTGGTATTAAGGGATGTTATTCTTGCTTTGCACATGTATACCTTTGAGGCTACTTGAGAATGGTGCTAATATGGTATAAATGGCCAAGGTTCTATTATGCTTATGTGATTATTAATTGTCGCCTACGGTCATTAACTCTGTCTTATGATTGACTTATGTTATATGATGCTTATGTTGGAGACCGTGTTATGACTATGATGATTATGTTATGACCATGTTATTATCACTTATGCTTATGTCTTATGTTGACTAACCATTTGAGATACTTTATGATATTGTGCTAGCTTTCATACTTGGTACATTTTGTACTAACCCGTATTGCCTACATTCTAATCTTTGGAGGCTAGGTTTCTAAGGCGTTGCAGACTTGAAGTTTTTGTGAGTCCTCATAGCTTCGAGGTCAAACCTATTATGTTCCTTTAATGTCATTTCTTATGTCTTAGACATATTATGGGCTACGTCCCAAGAATTTTATTCATGTTATTTATTGATTGTTTGAGACAAAGGTTTGAGTAATGACTTCCGCTTTTATGAAATGTTTTCACTTGTATGGTTTTAAAAAAATTTCTAAATTTTCCCTACTTTTCTATGATCTTATGTTATGATGACGCAAAAGGCTTGTATTAGTCCCTTACGAGGTAGAGTACGCCGTGTTACGTCTAGGATTGTCTCAAACCACGTCTAAGTAGAGTCTTACTAATGGATGTGAGTAGCGACATATTTATGAATAAGAAGCTATTGGATGTTTAGGAAAAGTCTCACTTCTTCATTCTCTTACTCGTTCCATAGAGTTTGGCTTTAGTAGACCCTTCCTCTAATCTGTGCCTGTTGTTTTTCAAGGTATGACTGATACAAGAGCTAATGCTAGGACAGTTGAGGAAGGTGATGAGGAGCAAGAGGTTCCTATTCAAGTTCTGCACCAAGCTCATCCTCAAGTTCCTATTGCTGTGGGAACTATGACAAATGTGGAGATAAGGGTGGCTCTCCAAATATTGACTCAAGCTATGACGGCCCAAGTCAATAGGGAGGTAGTTGCTCCGACTAATAATGTGAGTACAGCTTCTTTGAGAGTGAGAGTGTTTTTTAGGATAAACCCTCCGGAGTTTTATGGCTCCAATATGGAGGAAGACCCTAAATGTTTCATTCATGAGGTGTGTAAGGTGCTTACTATCATGGGTTTGACTACGATTGAGAAAGTGGAATTAGCCGCTTATCAATTGAGGGATATAACTCAAATTTGGTATGAACAATGGAAAGATAATAGGCACCATTAGGAGCAGACCCAATAGAGTGGGAAGGGTTCAAAGAAGCATTTCCAGATAGGTTCTCTCCCTTAGAATTGAGAGAAGGAAAGATGCAAGAATTCATCAACCTTCATCAAGGAGGAATGAGTGTGAAGTAGTATCCTGTTAGGTTCACCGAACTATCCAAATATGCCCCAAACGTAGTGGCGGACTCAAGGTCTAGAATGAATAAGTTTGTGATGGGAGTGTCCGAATTGGTAGAGAATGAGTGTCGTTCAGCAATATCTTCTCCCTAGTATGAATAGTTTGTCTTATGTTTCATGCCGAACAAATTGAGGAGCAAAAGCTCAAGAAGATAAATTAGGAGGTAAAGAGGGCTAGGACCAATGATGGAATTTTTTTTAATGCTAAGTCCGATGGACAAGATATGCCTAGGACTAAACCAAGGTATTCCGACCAAGATTCATCCAAGTCTACTTGCTCCAAGTGTGGGAGGAGTCATTATGGCAAGTGTCTAGCCGTCATGTATGGGTGCTATGGGTGTGGTAAGGATGGGCACAAGATAAGATATTGTCCAGTTCTTAAGGCTAAGGGTAGGGAGGAGAAGAAAGTTGCCTCTAGTGACCAAGATGAGGGTACTCAAAAGAAAAATAGGTTTTAAGCTCTCCAATCTAGAGAAGATCAATAGTGATCTCCTCATGTCCTTTCCGTTATGTGTTTTATTCTTTTGTAGTTTTCCCCAATTTCTTGTCTTTTGTGACTTGTTATATTGGACGTGACGTTGTCCTTTCTATGAATGATGTTTAGAAAAGCATGTGTAGGTTTTCTCCCAAGGGGGAGATAGTGTGCTTACATAATAAATTTATTATGTGATTATGTGTTGCTATGATTTCCTCATATGCATGTTCATGAAAATTCCTAGGTCTTGTTAGAAATGATATAGTTGCATTGTGTTGCCTCATGTTGTAGCATCTTTTATGTTGTGCATTTTAGACTCTATAAGAGTATGTTGAGCATGTTGTGACTAGGGAGGTAATTCCTCCTTGAACATGGATAGTTATGAGAGTATCATGCTTTGAGTTGCATTGAGTATGTTTAGTAGGAATTGAAGTTTTCCTCTTTGGTTAGGTGCATTAAATAAGTTGCATGCATAATGGGCTGCTAGACTAGAGTCGTTTCTTTTAAGGAGTGTTCAGAATCGCCATTCGAGGACGAATGCTCCCAAGGGTAAGATATTGTAACACCCCGAAAACTAGTAGACTAAACTAGGGCATGGAGTTAGTTTTCTAAGCCTTGGTTTGAGGAGTTATCAAGTCTAGGGGGTGGGCAAGGGCCTAAGCTATCAAGGTAGAGTGAAAAAGAACGTGTTCTCCTCGGTGCCAAGTTGGTGATTGGGAAGCTTAATCGCCCATGGCACTTGGGATCGCCTAGTGGGCTGCCCCCTTTTACTAAGTTGTGGGAGAATAGGCAGGCAAAGCCATGGCTAGCCGAATGGATTGGCGAGTCGCCAAGTTGCCTCCCTAGATCGCCTAGTAAACTGCCCCTTTTTGGACCTTACTGGAAATTTAAGTGAGACAAGGGTGTATTTGGCGAGTCGCCTAGTGCCCATGGTGAGCCATGGTTGGTGCAATGGGTGAGCCAAGTCGTGGGGGTAAGTAAATTTTAAATTAAAACATTTAGTGTACTTAGTTCTTTACCAAAGATGACCGTACATTATTCTATTCCTTTACTAGCAACTATATAAGCCTATTAGACCATAGTTTACCTCAATTAAGTCATTCTCCGTAGAATCAAAAGAAAACCCACTTCATCCTCTTCATAAAATATTTTTCTCTCTAAGAAGAACCTCCGTTGAAGAAGAAGATAGAACTTGAAGCTTGGGTAAAAACAAAGTCCATTGTGGAGATCCTGTGCTAGGGCTTTTATTAAAGGTATGTTTAGTTTATCATCTATGGGTTCTTCCACCCATAGATCCCCCATAGTTTTCCCCACTTGTGAAATCCAAAACCCAAATCTACCTAGGGTTGTACTTGCATTGTGGGTAGGTTTTGGGTGTTACTCCAATCTCTTATGCTTATGTCTTATGTTGACTTACCATTTGAGAGGCTTTATGATATTATTCTAGCTTTCATACTTGGTACATTTTGTACTAATGCATATTTTCTACATTCTACTCAGATGTAGGGTGTGGGAGATTGAGTTGCTTTGGAGGCTAAGTTTCTAAGGCATTGAAGATGTGAAATTTCTTTTAGTCCTCATAGCTTAGAGGACAAACCCGTTATTTTCCTTTGATGCCATTTCTTATGTCTTAGGCTTATTATGGGCTGCGTCCCAGGACTTTTATTCAAGTTATTCATAGATGGTTTGAGACAAAGGTTTGAGTAAGGACTTCCGCTTTTATGAAATGTTTTCACTTGTATGGTTTTAAAGAATGTTTTTTAATTTCCCCTACTTTTCTATGATACTTATGTTATGATGACACTAAGGGCTTGTATTAGACCACTTTGAGGTCAAGTACATTTTGTTGCGTCTAGGGGGTAACCCTGGATTGTGGTAGTCAAGTTCTAGTTGACCTACTAACTAGGGGTGTTACAATCTGGTAGAGTCAAGACAAAAGTTGTAGTCAACCTAGTCTTCAGCTCTAAGAAACTTTTCTCACACTCATCAAACCACTAAAATTTGACCTTTTTCTGAGTCAACTTGGTCAACGGGTAAATTATGGATGAAAATCCTTCAAAAAAATTTCCTCGAATAACTGGCCAAACCCAAGAAACTTCAGATATCTATTGGAGAGGTGGGTCTAGGCCAATGTTTCACTGCCTCAATTTTCTGAGAATCAACTCGGATCACTTCGCTCGATACCACTTGACCAAGGAAAGCAACCGACTATAACCAGAATTCACATTTGTTGAATTTAGCGAATGACTGAATATATTTGAGAGTTTGCATAACAACTCTAAGATTAGTCACATAATCCTCCTCACTCCAAGAATAAATGAGGATATAATCGACAAAGACGATAACAAACAAGTCCAAATACTATTTGAACACTCTGTTCATTAAGTCCATGAAAGTTGCAGGAGCATTTGTTAGTGCGAAAGACATAACTACAAATTCATAGTTAACATACCAGGTCCTGAAGGATGTCTTGGAATGTCACTATCGCTAACTATGAGCTGATGATAGCTGAATCTTTGGTCTATCTGGGAAAAACAACTAGGTCCCTGAAGTTGGTCGAACAAGTCATCAATCTTGGGGATATGGTACTTATTATTTATTGTGACTTTGTTCAGCTGGCGATAGTCAATACACATTCTTAGAAATTCATCTTTTTTTCATGAACAACACTGGAGATCCTTATGGAGAGATAGTAGGTCTGATGAAGCCCTTTTCTAGAAGGTCTTTCAATTGCTCTTCGATTGAACATATCAAGTACACCTCATTCAATTGTAGGTGTAAACGATCGTTAACTAGTACAAAACTCAACGAAGAGTTGGGGTTGAACCCGCATGGAGTGGTACGTATTCAAACTAAATTATGAAGTGAAAATTGGGTCTAAGCGATTATAGGGATAAAAATTAACGAAGACATACATACAAATCTAAAGGGGTGACAATGAATGTCAGATGAGGGGTTTGGATTTGCAATTTACATTTGAAGTAAGAATGGGAATAGGGGATACAACAATATTAATAGGAATTCTCGGGATGTGATCTTTTATAAGCTAATTACGCTATATCGATAATCAAATTTTAACAATAATTTGCTGAAATATTATGGGTAAGCTGGACTTTAAATACAGTAGTTTTCTCACGAACAACTATTACGGTTCAGGTGATTTCTTTCGAACATCAACAAGCTTAACAAGATAAACAACCCACAACCTTAATGCATCCACTCTCTTGAGCTAGATGGGTAGAATTAGGTTTAGAATTCACTCTCTCGAGCTGAACCCAAATCGACCGAACACCCACAAATCATTAATCAAAAACTTTTCTTCCAAAATCTCTCTCTCAAGAAAGCCAAGAATTCAAAATTAGAATTGCATTTCCAACTACAATTCATAGATTAAAACTTACCTAATAATTAGACCAACATTAAAACAACAATTTCATGATCAAACGACAATACCCATAAGATAATTACACAAATAAACACATGATCACACACCACGAATTTGGTTTTACATCATAAAAATATAGAAACAATTACCAAATACATCATAAGTGATCTGGGTAAAGGTTCTCAACACTTTAAAATGGTCCAAATTATGTAAATTCAAAAACCCACTTGTAAATCTTCAAGTTTCAGTCTCAAAAGCTTCAAAGTCTACAATGGAACTCAAAAACTAAAAGAATACTCTACTGAATGATCGCATGATACTAAATCTTCATTTTATATTTTAATTTATAATTGCCAACTTTTTGCCCTGACAAGACTTTGTGTGAGATAGGTTGGGATTCACTGAACAGATCGGTGATCCACTGTATGGTCTAATCCATCACCGGTATGCATTGGTTAGTTGTCCTTAGGGTTCTATGACTTTAGGCGATCAAGGTGGCCATCGCAGAGTGGATCAGTGCCGAATGCCCCTTTCTGTCGCCAACTTAGTTTTTCTCCCCAGGGCTGGCACGCTGGAACTTTAGGTGAGTTAAAGAGCTACTCGACGGTTTGCCGAGTGGTATTAGGAATCACCAGGATTGTTTTTCTACACTTCTTCAACTTGTTTACTCTTATTTTCCCAGTAGTATCCTTGCCTTTCTACTTACCTTTAAATGCTTCAAATCAAAACTTTAACATCAATTTAAGGCATAAGTTAGGCATTTGAGGAGACAAAAATTATCAAAACATACACCTAAATAAGTTGACATCTAAAAGTCATCACTTTTTCAATTCCTTAAGCTGAGCTGGAGCCATTCTGTAAGGAGGAATTGAAATGGGATGGGTATTTGGAAGGATATCTATATCAAAGTCAATTTCACTTTCAGGAGCAACTATGGGAAGATCTTGTGGAAGCACTTCTAGAAATACATTTACCATAGGGACTGACTCAAGAGTTGGGGTTTCAGAGTTTGAATCCTTAACCCAAACAAGATTATAGATATACCCTTTAGATATCATTTTGGACCGACACCAAAGTTTATTGCTATATAGGGAGTTACAAAAGATAGCATAGCCCCTGGATCTAACAATGAATAAACTTCCACATGATAGATTCCTAAAGTACCAGTAACCACATCAGGAGAAACTTATTAGTCGAGGTGAGCTTGAAGAGCATAAAACATGTTCTAACCGTGACCGCCACCTATACCAGACGAAGTACCCTTCTGAGTTGGGCGACCTGCTGTAGCTATAAGTTGGGCCCTATTGTTGCTACCTCCTTGCCACTGCATGGCAGAAGGGCAATCCTTCAACCTATGTCGAGACATACCACACCCAAAGCACCCTTACTTGCCTGCAAGACACTCGCCCGGATGGTTCTTACCACACTTTGGACAAGTTGGGAAAGTCTTGTTACATGAAGTACTTTATAGACTTAGAGCGTGATGCCCTACCTTTTTGATCCTATCAAAACCTAGGGGATGGAGAACTAGTTGATCGAGGTGTTGGGGCTATAGAGTTTTTCTACTTTGAGTGATCCTCACAACCAATTTTTGCTATGAGTACTCATAATTTTTTGTTCTGGCCTTTTCGTTAACGTTTGCCATTTCCCTTAACTTATCTCCCTCAACCTGCTGAGCTTGAGTCATGAGTCTGGACATATCCATATCTCCTAGCAGCATAGCATTCATGTATTCGGTCTTCACCAGATCGAGTACCCCAAATAAGAACTTACTCATTTGTGCCCATGAATTGAAAATCGTGTGTGGAGCATACTTCGAGAGCTGAGTGAACTATAGTCTGTATTCTTGGACCGACATTGACCCCTACTTCAATTTCATAAAATCTTGTGCCTTAGCTTCTCTCAACTCCCCTGGGAAGAACCTATCTAGAAAAGCCTGAGTAAAACAATCCCAAATCACAAGAGTTGCATCCATACCCCTGTTTTCTTTCTAACGAGTGAACAAGATATGAGCCACGTCCTTAGGTTGATAAGATGCTAACTCAACACTATCAGTTCCAGTCACTTGCATTACTCCGAGAATCTTCTTAACCTAATATATAAAGATATGTGGGTCCTCACCAACTTTTGACCCAAGAAAATCAGGTGGATTCATCCGAACAAAATCTCGAACCCTAGCTAGAGCTGATCCACCATTTGTGTTAGTAGAAACTATGACCTGGTGATTATTCTGATTTCCCATAATTTGAGCTAAGGGCTGGATTGCATTCAAGAATTCAGCATTCGTAACCTCATGGTTCGGGAGATGAGGAAGTGTGTTAGTATTGTGTGTGTTATCTCTACGAGGAGGTACGATTTGAAATGCATAACGACAGATTAGAAAGGACAAGTTTGATCATACCCACACATGATAAGAATAACAAAGAAAGTGAAGTTTTTCTTAACACACTTCATTGCCTCCGTCTCATAGATGTGGTGCACTTCAAACCCGTGATAGAGACTCTACTTAGTGCAGTCTTTAGAAATCCTAGGACTCTTTAACCTAAGGCTCTGATACCAAGTTTGTCGCACTCCGAGGCTACCCCGTTGACGCAAGAGGGGACCAAAGATCAGGAGTGACCCAAAACTAACCTTGTTGGTAGCATATATATAAACAAAATGAGAATCCTAATAAGACATGTACTATACAGAAGCTAAAACAATGGATAACGAAAAGTGGGGAAAATCCCACAAGTTAAAATATATAAAAGCATGCTAAGAGTTTAGTGATAACTGACAACCACTTAACAACTTAAGTTGAATCTATTAATATGTCTGAAAAGACTCTAACTAAGTTGAGTTGCTGGGACAAGCTCCGCAGCTAAATCTTACAAAACTGAAAACTAAATATAAAGACTAAAATGAAAAGCATGTCTATTGTCCTCGATGTATGAGGCCTAACCACTGAAGCTACTAGATGCAGATTGAGATTCGATATAAGTGTGATCTGGCTGCTGAGTACCTGAACTTACATCATAAATGGATGTAGTTCAGAGTATGCATCAGTACTTAAAATGTACTGGGCATGCAGGATATAGATATTAAGCTGAAAAAAAATATATAAGCTGAACAAGGCATAATTGAGCAATGATATAAACTGAATAAGAACGTAAATATTGAAACATCACTTAAAAGCTAAGTTGAATGCAATGACGAAGTACTAATCATGAAAATAACATAATGAACTGAATGTTGAAGTATATACTTAAAACTTGGTCAACTGCACTAAGAGTCAGACTGTGGGAGCTACTATTAACCGACATAAACCACGTGAGCTAAACGTGGATTTCGATGTATATGCCCCATCTAGACGATACCTTGCCAGGGGTATAAAGGCATGACTAGCATGATCACTAAATATGATGCCCAAAAGAGGGGACTTATACTCTTACGGGGGCACGTACTTCTGGGACTATGAGGGTACGTTGAACCCTACTCTAAGTTGGTGCTAAGTCTACTCCTAACTGAATATGTACATGACTAAAGTGATTGAAATACTGAAAAATCTCAAATATTGATATGCAATCTGAGAATGCAACATTTATAAACTGATAATTTGACATTCGATATCTAGAGCATGATTATTTGTTTAACTGACCTAGCAAGTATAATTTATGAACTAAGAGAATTTATACAAACTAGGGTTCTGTGTTTCATATAAAGAATTAAGTAACCTTTCCAAGAAAACATGTTATTTCGATTAAGGATACTAAAACTACTAAATCACAAAAAATTCCAAGGTATTAGAAACCGTAGGTGTAAACAAGATACGGAGAATCAAGGAGGAGACTGAATCTTAGGGTCCTAGTGGAATAAAAGAACCCACTAGTGAAATCCCACATCCTTGGTGACAAAATCTATGGAGAAATCCTTTAGATTTCGGGGTTGAACCTTGAAGAACAGTGTTGCTTGTTCTTGGGAGGTTTTGTCGACTGTTTCCTCTTCTTTTTGATCAAAGTTTGGATGATTTTTGGAGAAAGAGGGTTCTGTGTAAGTCTGAATAAGTTATTAAGCTTAGACTGAGTAAAATATGTAGTTTAGGCTATAAACGATGTAGTTTAATGCCCAAACACATAGGTAAAGACCTAAATGACCTTAACTTAAGAAATGACGAAGGCTATCCAAAGAGGGACCTACGGGCCATCGTTTCGACTACCAAGAGTTGACTTTGGCCGTGGTTCTGGTCTGCCTGATAGGGCATAAAACGAGCATAATTTTTTACTCCGAGATGGGAAATTAGCAAATTCGATGACAATGGAAAGAGGATTCAATTATATTTATTTTGATTGGTCATGAGCTACGTAATTCATCTTGTTCTATAAGATATGACCGTTTGAAGTTGACCTAACAACCATTTCCCTCTAATTAGTTGATGACCCTCACCTACGGTCCATAGGCCCCACAATAGACCTTACTGGTCGACCATGGGTGGGATCAGAAACCATCGAATTCTGGACCCCAACGAGGGAACCAACCTACGGTCTGTGAGTTAATCAGTAGACGTTGGTTCATGGTAGTAGGTGTCATCTTTAGATTCTGTAATTCCCCTAAGTCTTGGACTAAACCACGGGACCCCACCTATAGTTCGTGGGTGGTTTTCGTTGGTTCTGACACCAGATTCTGGAAAGCTGCACTTTTCTATCATCTCGAGTCCGAGGTGTTACATCTTCCTTCCATCTTAAAAATCATTTTGGAATGAATGATGGTAAATTGGTATCTACTATACTAGCATATTTCATCATTATTTGAAGGCCATCTCGTGCACAACTCCAAAAGAAGTTAATATGTTGCCAAATTAAATTGGGATGACACGGAAAAAATTTTTATATTTGAACTTGAGATGAGCTGATTTCAGCCCAGCGTAGTGATAATTTTCCTACTATGGCGCTGCTGCTATAAAGGTTGTTGACCGCTTTAGCCTGGTTAATGGGATCAAACTCTAGAAAACATAATTTCTTTTAATTATCCTCCACCTCTTTATTTGGAAAAAGGGTGAGGGTTACTCCAAAAATCCTTCTAGGCTACTTCAAGCTTGAGAGCAGTGGATAGGAGGGGTTTCACAACAAGGAGGGCTAAATTTCATTGCATTCGGACCTACATTTGTCAAGATTCTATCCCATGGAGCTAGAAGATTGTGTTTCGAGCTCTTCGGTAGTTGTTTGGTGTTCAGGTATGATAGACTTAATTAAGTAGTTAGACGTCATTTTAATTGCATAACACCTTATAAGTTGTTGGGAGATTGCATGTATTGTCGTTTGGGAACAAACTTTGGGCAGATGAGGACATAGTTATGGTTTGTTTAAGATGGTAATTGACTTCATAATCTAATGTTTATCTTCTGATGAATTTTGGGTGCAACCATAGGTATGGTGATTGTGGGTATTCAAATTATGAATGGTTTGGGAAGAATCTTTTGAGTAGGTGATTGTTATTTGATTTCCCGTTTATGTTATATGTGCTTGCTAATTGTTTCGTTATTATTTCCTGCATAATGTATGGTTAGGGAAATTGAAAGAGTATAAATTGAAATATTAGTGTTTGTCAATCTCATGAAGTGAATGTGTTTGCGTGATTGCACAAGTTTGATTTGATATTTGTGATTATAGGTTGGCTCGACTACCATGTTAAATATACACTAACGGTTGGGTCGGGTGCCACGTCTAGTACATACTAACGATTAGATCGTGTACCATTCTTGGTATATGATACATTTTAGTTGGATAACATACCACACCTGATACATATTTAGTTAGCTCGGGTACAATTCCTTGTTCATGATATCTATATGGTTAGATCAAGTACCACGTCGGTACAAATTACTAATAATTGGCTTAGGTACAACACCTAGTATATGTTGTTGTTGGTGTGTGGGTTCCATGAGTGAATCGAGTTTACTTCTACATAATGTGATTGTTACATGTTGTTCTATGAGTGAGCGAGTATTGTGTTAAGTGTTGATGAGGTTCTTGTAAAGATCAAGACTGTATGTTAAACACTGTAGGTGACGTCTTTAGTGAAACTTAGGTTGTCCATGGTAGATGAAAGATGTGTCGAGAGTAGGGTGTGGGCATGAGAACCTGAGGGTGAGTAGTAGACCTGTTAATAGAACTAGGGGTGGATTTTAATTTAGAAATGTAATCAATAAAGCAATTTTGGTGTGGTAGAATGAGTAGTTTCAAACAAACTTTTGTGATTGAAGGGTTAGGTTATGATCTGATATGAGGGTGGAATAGATTAAATGGTGAAGTTGATAGCACAAAGAGGTCAGGTGACTTGAGATAGAACGGACGTGTTAGAAAGGGGATATTACTTAGTAGAAATAGAGTGATCGAAGAATCGTCTCATAGTTGTTTCTCCAAGTTTCATGTTTCTTGATTATTTGTATGATATTATGTTTTGGATTTGAGTTAACCAATGATTCCTACTACTACGTGTTGTTTGTATTGATACTACTCATGCGATGACACTTGGCATAGTCTGGTTGCAGGATCAGTGACGTTTAAATGAAGCCAAAGATGATCTTTGGAAGATTCTACCTCTCTTCCCTTATGGTGGGAGTTGTGTCTTATTTATTTCAAATCTTGTATTCTCTTAGAAGCTCTTATACCTGTTTAGACTAGTTCTTTGGGATGTTCAATGTATTTCACAAAAGTACTTTGTTTCATTCATGTTTGAGGGTATTTCCTATTTAAATAGGGTGTTATTTTATATTTGTTCACTTCTGGATTGCATGTTATTAAAATTGGGTGTAGGAGTTCTCCTATCTAGGTGTTAGATTAGGTTCCCACATGACCCAATCCGTTCGATCGTGAAAAAAAGTTTCATAAATCCATGACACCTCAGTTAGCATCCTCACTCCCCTTTCCACCAAAAATACTCTTCATCTAAAGAAGGTGTAGCACTATACTTGTATTATGAAATGAAACATTTCCTACAATGGGTGGTTGGTTATTGAGTCCCACTACACCATGCCCTGAGGGTTCCTCCTAATTGTTTACAATACCAACACACATTCATTGTCATTAATGTGGTTCATCATTTTAGCTATCTCAATACAACAAAAACAATAAAAAAAGTAACAAGAAAATATTGTGCACTAATGTTTGAATCGAAAAATAACTTAAAGCAATCGCTAGTTAGCCCCTTATAACAAAGGTATTTATTGATAACGCTCAGCTATACCTTCCAATTGAAGTATAGGTGGTCGTTTGCTAAAACAATACCCAACTTAGAAGTAGCAACATTTTCACAATTTGAATTTCAGTGAGAATAAAAAATGGGGGGAAATTTGGGAATCACAATTTTCAAATTGCATGTCAAGTAGCACGATCAAGAGGCAAACTCAACAAAGTCCTCAAAAATATGGAAATGGTGTGCATTAGTAATGTGGTTTCAATTTAATAGGTAATGATCAATCAATTCCAAATCAATCGATACATTGATAGCCTTTTGTTAATACTATATCCAATATTATGTCAAAATCATATATATATATATATATATATATATATATATATATATTAGGTTCCTCAGAATCCAAAGAACAAGAAAGAAAAAACCAAAAACTGTTTAACTAAGCTAGAGTATCTCTAGCTATACCCTTAAACTAGAAAGTATATCATCTACGACTATCCCAAGCTCTAATCCTATGACAAACTTCTTATGTTCTCACAAATGAAGTGTTGCCCAATTCTATTTTTCACGCTTAAACCAAAATAGTGCTAGAGAGTTCAACAAGTATTTGCAACCATTGATTTTAAGATGCAAACACTAAGACAACAATAGATCCATGCAATACAACCGATTTTAGAACTATTTAATCACTACCCAATAATATTGACACCACCATCATACACACACACTCCTAGTAGAAATATAGCAACATATAATTCAAAAAATAAAAA
Organism: Solanum stenotomum; assembly: GCF_019186545.1. Classification (NCBI taxonomy): domain Eukaryota; kingdom Viridiplantae; phylum Streptophyta; class Magnoliopsida; order Solanales; family Solanaceae; genus Solanum; species Solanum stenotomum. The sequence goes on from NC_064292.1 coordinate 24,513,495, forward strand.
TTATACCAATAAAGAAAAGCTCCATTTCATGCATAATCAGTAACCAAAGTTGAATCTAAGCTTGAAGATGTAAAAGCTCTACAATTTCTACCTTTTATCTTCTACTTTGAAATATCTATGGAAGTATTCCCGATTGGAAAGAAGATAAGAGATCTTAATAGCACATATCACTATTTTGCCTTGGGAATATTCCAAATGAAGTATCTTCAGCATCAAGTCTAATTTTGTGCTTGAACTTCCACTTCTCAATTATGTTGCATCGGCAGATGTGTCCAGTGCCGATTGTTGCACCAACTTAATGCATTCCAACCCAATGATGCCTGCATTTGAACCGGTGGCGTATCGATTATTTTGGTTCCTCACTAGTGTGTTTCATTGACATTTTGTGTGAGATCCTTCAATCTTCATTTTCAAAGAAATTCTTGCACCTAAAAGAACAAGAGCCTAAAATCCCCTTCATTAGAATAAAACATAGAAATAATTCATTAATAAGAGTCTAATAAGTTGACAAAATACCAACGCATCATTCAGTCACTCAAAATTGAGGATATCTAACTTATAACTCTACATCTTCAAATCTCTCAATTCTCACTACTCATGCACAGGTGTTTGAACTTCAAGGAATTTTGAATACATTAAACTCTCTAATATATGAGCTTCTTGAGCTTTCTTGTATCATGTTCACCTCTCTAAAATATTTGACACAACGCATTTTAATAAATGCGAAAGTAACAAAATATTGGAATGCATATGCCTTATCATGTGCAAATCTTCGTATGTCACCTATATTTGGTGACTTAGCTAACAAAGCTAAGCTGCAAAATAGTCCATTTCAAAAACATGATTTTAATCCTAATAACGTAATTAATATACCAATCACAGAACCACAGGGAAATTCTCATAACAAACTTTATTAGTCAACTCATATGTAGACTTCCTTCTTCGAGCATACACACAAATTCACACTCTATCTTGCCTCACATAAATCATAAAACTAAATATTTTTCTAAGTTAAGTTCATCACAGGTGCACTCCTTCATGAAGCATTTCCACTAAAAGTTACCTACCAACTCTAGTTGCTCCAACAAAGTTACTTCTTATTTCTAAAGTAACTTCAAAATCATACAAGAAATAGACCTTGCATAACTTCGTTCAAAAGAAAGGATGAATACGAAAAACATATGCACTCAATATCATCATTGATCAACAATATATAAAGAAAAGGTGAGAGGTGTTCATAACAAGAAAACATTCATGCATGCTCAAGCAAGAAACTAAAATCCAATTTAATAATCACAATTTAAAAGGCGATCTCTCAGGAACTAGATATTTGATATAACCGTTCTTTGGGAAATACTTAAGCTTCTCGATATTCAGTAAGGCCCTAAGCATTAATTATTGTAAAACTATATGCACAACGTAAGCATACCAAAATCATACTACATACATGAATAATAGACAACACATAGTTTATGCTAGAACATATAGAATGTCACGACTCAGGGGTACCCCCTTAAGTGTAAGATGGCGTATAGAACCGCGAAGGTCCCATACAAGTCACTTAGTGTTAATAACATAAGAAATAAAACAATAAGATTAAAACAATAGTCCAAGTCCAATATATATATAAAAGTAAAATGAAAATTTAAAACATAGTCTCAATAGCCATCTAGTACAATAGAATGAAATTGGGCCTTGCCCATATATCATGTCCAAAAGAGAAATACATGAAAGAAAGTGAAACAATAATTCGTCCTCGAAGCATGAGGACTCACAAAATCTCGGAAACCAACTACTTGTCACGAAACTGAGAAACCTGATTGTCGGACCACATTTGAGGAAAAGTAGGAAAGAGTAGGTATATGTACAAAACAATGTACCAAGGTTATAGCTATGCATAAAACATTTAAATCATGTTCAAAAGGGACATTCATGATATGCAACTTACCATGCTAAAATTTGATATAAAAGGTTTTGAAAACATAAGTAATAAAACCATGGTCAATGCAAGCTAACATCATTCAAAGCCTTTGACCATATATGAGATACTTCTTGAAGTAACCTTACTTCGTTATTAATGTAGGGGAGTAGCCGTAACCGACATACAGACCGTGTGAGCTATAACATGATCCCCCGGTGTCTCCCACACTGAAAAAGGTTGTCCTACTTGCGAAGGTAAGGTACATAACTTCTAGCATAGGTGGATCCACTAGCTAAGTTCTATCCAGACCAACAAGCTATGGGGGAAAATAGGTAAGAGATAAGGAGATTGCTACTAGAAACCCAACCTCTACTAATAGGAGAGCTTCCATTTCAATATCCTCTCGGTGCTAAGCATAAATCCCACAGAATAGTCATTTCTTACTTGTTCTAATTATCCATGGAAGGGCACGTCATCTTACCAATCCAAGCTAAGTCATCATCAATGGAAGGGTATATTTCAATAACTAATCCAAGATAAGTTTCATTAGGATAGCTCTTAATCTTTGATTCAATTAGGTGAGAAGACCTTTCAACCTTAGATCCCTATATTATGTGAGAAAACCATTCACATCATGATTTTTTGTGTATATGAGAAAATCCTTTCATCAACACATCTACGTCATCATCATTGATACTTTATACTAAAAGCATCCTCAAAACAGTTGCACAGATTTCATAAGAATATGCATAATTCCATAATTTACCTTTGAAGGTTCAAAACCCACTTTCAATCATCAACATTTAGAAAACTAGGGTTAAATATGGATTTCATCATAATTTCATGTAAAGTTATCAATACATGCTTAATTTCATAAAACTCTTCCTTCAAAGTCAAAATCACACATCATATGATTGATAACATGAAACATGGGGGAAAACATAGGTTCATAGGGGAATCATAATATTTCATCAATTCATGGATAATAGATCATAATTCAATCATTTAAATCAATAATAAAAAAAACCTATGACAATTAAAGGAAACCCTAACTCAATTGGAGGTTTCTAACTTTCAAAATAGAGGAATTTTGGAACTCCATGAATGGAAGTAATCCATGGATGAAAACTATCATACCTCAAAGCCAAATGCTTATCTTCAAAGGAGGAATTGAGACTTGAATGGAAACCCTAGGTTCAACCCGTTTCTTCTTCGAGTTTCTAGAGGGAAATATTTTTTAGAGGAGAATTGATCTTCTTTTGTGATTTTGGAAGAATGACTTGAATGGGTTAATTTGGGTGTTAGAAAAACATATATAGGGGTCTTTGAAAAACAACATAGTATAGGAGTTAATTAATTAGAAAAATATCCAACTGCCCCTGAAAAAATAACTGCCAGTTGTGACCCATGACCATTGTCGGAGGACAGTGGTCAATACGGCCGACCGTCCTGCACGACTGTTGATGGTGGTCAGACAGACTTCTGAGCGTCTGGACCACGGATCCTCGACCACGAACCGTTGCCCTACCAACGGTCTGTTGGTTTGGGCTATGGTTCAAACTCTTTCAACCCTTAACTAGGTGCCCACCCACGGAGCACACCTACGGTCTGCGGTCCCATCCATGGGTCGTAGGTGGCCCTCGTGGCTGCACCTACAATTTCCCAAAATTTCTTCAATTCCCATTTTCGGATACGGGGTGTTACAATATGTCCCCCTTGGGATCATTTGTCCTCGAATGAGATTCAAGCTGATACGAAAAGATAAGGGAGGAACTAACAACCAAACCTACAATGCAATGCATACATCCAAGGAGGAACTATCGACTCCACAGTAACACGTTCCTAAAACATCATAAGAAAGGTGAAACTAAATCTTTCAGCCCATCATGCATGCAATGCACATATCCGACGAGGAAACATCAAGTCCAAGCTAACATTCGAGGAGGAAACATCAACTCCAAGCTAACAACATACTCAAATGCATAAATCTGAGGAGAAAACTTCACTCCAAGCTAAGAACATGCTTTTATCATTATATCAAGTAGTTTATATGCAATTCATACTCATCTGGACATATACATGTAGAAATCAATCAAATTGACTCATTTTTTCAAAACTTGAACTTTTCATAAATCATGCATGGTAAGGAAATCATGGAAAAACATAAGACTCATGACTCCAAAACAAAGAACAAACAATTAGGAACTCATTGGGAACTCATCACCTCAAGCTAGAATAGGAGTAGAAGGAAAGAGATGAGGATATCGCTACGTCGTATCGGCCTCGGCCACCCCAGTACCACCCTCAACTAAGTGATTCCTCCACAATACTTCTACGGAAGCTACTTCCTTATTTCTCAACCGCCTGACTTGCTGGTCCAAAATCTCATCCGGAACTTCCTCATAAGAAAGGTCCTCCTTAACTCCCAACCCTTCGAAAGGAACTACGGATGTCGGATCACCAACACATTTCTTCAACATAGAGACATGGAAAACTGGATGCATCGATGCCAACTCATTTGGAAAACCTAGTTCATAAGCAACCTTACAAATAGGTCTCAAAATCTGATATGGGTCTACATATCAGGGACTAAGCTTCCCTTTTTTACCAAACCTCATTACACCCTTCATGGGTGAAATTTTAAAGAAAACACAATCATGAACATCAAACTCAATCTATTCTTCTTATATTGACATATGACATTTACTGACTTTGAGCCTTTTTCAACCATTCTCTAATAAGTTGAACTTTATCTATGGCCTAGAGCACCAACTCTAGACCTACAAGGGCAACTTCACCCACCTCAAACAATCCTATAGGAGATCTACACCTCCTACTATACAATGCCTCAAATGGAGCCATATCGATACTTGAGTAATAGCTATTATTATAAGCAAACTAAATCAATGGCAAATGGTCATCCCAATTGCCCTCAAAATCAATCACACAAGCCATTAACAAATCTTCCAAAGTTTGGATAGTTCTCTCCTCTAGGACATCAATTTGGGGGTGAAAAGTCGTACTAAGCTTAACATGAGTACGAAGACCCTTTTAGAAAGACTTCCAAAACTGAGAAGTGAATTGGGTACCACGATCGGAAATAATGGACAAAGGCACTCCATGCAACTTTACCATTTCTCTCAAGTATAACTTGGCATAGTCCTCCGTCCTATAGGAAACCTTGAACGGAAGGAAATGAGCCGATTTCTTCAGTTGATCTACTATCACCCAAATTGAATAATGTTGCCGCCAGGTGCGAGGCAAACCAACAATGAAGTCCATATTCACATCTTCCCACTTCCAAGTTGGAATGCTAATGTCTTGGGATAAACTTCTCGGTTTGTGATGCTCAACTTTTACTTGTTGACAACTAAGACACTTAGTCACAAATTTTGTAATGTCCTTCTCCATCCCATTCTACCAATAGACCTCTCGAAAATCACGGTACATCTTGGTGGCTCCCAGGTGAATTGAATACTGCGAACTATGGGCTTCTAACAAGATTTGTTCCTTCAAGTCATTAACATTTTGAACAAACAAACGACCTTAATATCTAAGTACAACATTTTCCCCTTGGGAGAAAGCCTCAGAAGATTTCTTAAGTACCACTTTTTTTAAGTCAATCAACATTGGATCAACACCTTTCTTTGCTTTCACATCCGCAACTAAAAATGATTTTGAACCATTGTGGATCATAACACCACCCTTACTAGAATCCTCTAACCGAACACCCAGTCGGGTCATTCTATGAACATCTCGAACCAACTTTCTTTGCTTCTCCAATATGAGAAATAGTTCCCATAGACAATCGACTAAGAGCATCCGCCACCACATTTGCCTTTCTAGGTGATAGAGAACACTCGTGTGATAATCTTTCAATAGCTCAAACCACCTTCTTTGGAAAAGATTTAGATCCTTCTGATTACACACATATTACGAATTCTTGTGGTCAGTGAACACATCTACATGAAATCCATACAAATAATGTCTCCAAATCTTTAAGGCAAAAACAACTGTTGCTAGTTCAAGGACATGGGCATGATAATCTTTCTCATGAAACTTAAGTTACCTTGAGGCATAGGCAATAACTCTCCCAGTTTGCATAATCACACACCCTAGCCCAATTTTATTGGCATCACAATAAACAACAAGCAAGCGGTCCCTTCTTGTACAGTCAACACCAGAGCTGAAGTAAGTCTATCTTTCAACTCTTGGAAACTTTTCTCACACTTTTTGGACCAAATGAACATAGCTTCAGTTTGAGTTAAAGCCGCCAAAGGAGAGGCAATTGAAGAGAATCCCTCAACAAACCGTTATGCCTCAAATCCTATTAAGATGGACAGGCACCTGATTCGCTAAAGGCCCGAGAGAACAAATATGTAACTTGTGGTTAATATGCATATAACTATGACAATCTTAAAGTTGTGACAAGTTCACATAGGATGCAGCGATACTAATTAACATTAGTAGACCCAAAACTTATACACAAGACTTGGTCCTTCAGGCCACAACTTGTTCAGACACAACTGAACCATATACACTAGTCTACAAAGCCTCTAAAAGATATAAAACGTTAGTGTTGGGCAGGACAAGGCCCCGCCTTACCCTTAAACGCCATACAGTAACAAAATAGGTGCTAAAGATTTGGTAAGCCCCGAATCAACCTGGAGCTTCACCAGTAGTAGTTGAGTACATGTGCTCCTACTAAAGAGGTCTACTGGCTGAAGTACTTGTGCCTGCAACATTAAATGCAACGTCCCTGTATGGGATGTCAGTACGAAAAATGTACTGAATATGTAAGGCAATAACATATGTAAAATATGGCTCAAATTAAGTCAAGTATCCATATATATATGCATAGATCAGAATACGAGATCACCTTTGCTACCATTGCGGGAGCATGTATGTTACATTCATTTCTTCACTTTCTTGTGTGTTATGATCTTTATAAGGCATGTGATACAAATGACCAGTTGATCAGTTGTAAAAGAGGAAGACCCATCCTAGGCATTTTAATCTCTGGGATGCGGTCGTCATAATTATAGAAATTGGGATTGGACCATTCTAGGCTTTCGCCCCTGAACTGCCACCCTTATATACCAATTGGGATCGGCCCATGTTAGGCTTTCGCCCCTAAGCTACGACCTTTCTATACCGATTTAGATCATCGCATGCTAGGTTTTCACCCCTGAGGTGCCACCCTTCTATACCAATTATGATCAACCCATGCTAGGCATTTTCCCCTGGACTGGCACCCATGATTATACAGATTGCTTCACTTAGATTCTTTAATATTTGATATTGTTGTTTGGTCGTCATAATCATTTTTGAGATTTGGAAATACGGACCAATAGTAGAAGTCATGAAAATAATAACTTCAAGGCAGTAACAATGACATGATGAGATTAAATGGCACAATTGACTTCGATTGACTAAGAGGAGAATTCACCAAGCTTGCCTTTGCAAATAGCATTTCAATACTAGCACAAAGGAGGATAATTACACAAGTATATGAACGTATAATGAACTAATTCTACACACTAAGAATAGGGGAAAATATTGTTAGCTATTTGAATATCGTACGCTGCCACTATGTTTCCTTTACTAGAAATAAACATTAGGAAATTCACTTCATTGTTATTCATCGTAAATATAAGATTTCATGCCAGGGAATATGGAATAGAATAGCCATACATACATTATTTTCTAACCAATACAACTATCACGATTTAGCCTCCCTTTTTGGGTACTAATCTACAATATAAGTCATGATTAAGCTAATGTTAGCAGCTAATAACATTAAGGCCCTCAAAAAACAGTAGCTAAACACATGATGGAAACTAGGCCCATACAACCCTTACACAAATGGTGAACCACCACACCCTTCTTTTATACATTAATACAACTTCATACATCCTTTACCAAGATACCCAAGTTGCCCCCAACAACAATATACATAAGGCAGAAACTATCAAACCCTAAAAATCATTCAGCATAATAGGAGAATAGTGAGCTCAAGGATTTATCACCATCCATGAGTTCTTGATAAATATATACAAAATTCTCCACCCCAAACCTGTATTTAAATAGAGGCAAAAATGGGTATTAGTCTTACCATACTTTCTGGAAATATATCCTCTAAACTTGTACTTCAATAACTAAAATTCTCCTTCAAACTTTTACTTGAAAAGGAAGACAATTCTCAAGAACTCTTAGGTGTTTTATGGCTGCTGTTAGAAGCCAAGAAAGACTAAGAGAGAAATATACTAAATCTGAAAATTATACAAGTTAAAAATGAGGCAAAAGATCTGATCTTTATCCCTTTAAAAGAGAGGTGTATTGGCCGACTTTCTTCGCCAATTTCGGGCCATATATTGTAAAATAGGTGACCCATGTACTTGGCCTTTTAACTTGGGCCTTTGGGGACTTCAATACTTGTTGGCCCTTTCTGCCAATTATCCCTCTATTCTTTTCAATTTGGGCCATAATTAATGCAAATAGGTGATCCACCTATTTGGACTTTTCACTTGGGCCTTTTTGGACTTAAGTGTCACGGGCCATGGCTAACCCCTAGATACGACATGGAGTACTAAACCCCGAAGGGGCCTTATACAAGCCTTATAAATCATTCATTGCATAGATAATAGAAATAGTATGGAATTAAACTTTTTTATTGAAAACCATATAAGCTTAAACTCAAAAACATTTAAACACAAGTGCAAGTCTATATCTCACATGGCCATCTTAGACGCAATCTTGAACAAAAGTAGGGACATGGCCCTTTACAATCGAAAAGACTACTAAATGTATATTACATGAAGAATGAAACATAACAGTTCTTGTCCTCGAATCCATGAGTACATACCAAGTCATGGAAGAATCTCAATTCAAGCTTCAACTAGGGTACAAAAATCACTTGCCGGAAACTAAACTTGTAGTAAAACATAAAAGAACAATGGGTTAGCACAATTAAGTACTAGTTATGATAGCCATGCAAAAACATGCTTAGAAAGGACATTTGTTAGAAAGTAATGATATATGATATTTTCGTAAAACTTCACGAACATTGATAAAAGAGGCATAATATGGTCACAACCAAAAAACAAGTCACATTTTCACATTTGAACAAAATCAACATCTAAACTTTTACCTCCACCTTAAGCCTTCATCTCAAGTACCCCTCAAGCTATATATTGTGCAATGCATGGATAGTGTCCCATACCACCACCCACACTAAGGTACCACCTTAAGGTCATCATAAGTGAACTTACCATTCATCCTTTCCACCTTTACACAATAAAGCATATAAGAGACATAAATATTACATGAATCACATCATCACATTAAGACCAAAATCTAAGACAACTCTAAGTCATACTTGTGCAATGTGTAGGTAGCATCCCATAATACTACTCACACTAAGTACGCCTTTGAAGTCACCATAGACAAGGCACATTCATATACAATAAGTCATGACAAGGAAGTAACTCATAATATAATCCAAGTATAGCATGCATCATTACATTTAAGCATTTAAGCCAACATTCTTCATTCACTTCATCAAGGACACATTAATGCATTTAGAGGACTTTAACACATTTAGTCATCAAGACTTAGAAAACACACTATAGCCCTCTCAAAGTCTACTCGTGCAATGTGTAGATAGTATCCCATACTACTACCCACAGTTTGTAGTACCTGTCAAGTAACTAGAGTGCACATCTCACTTGATAGGAATAAGAGTTTAACCGACATAGACCATGTTAGCTTGACATGGAATCCGTTGTTATGAAACCCTACATTGTAAAAGTGGTCTACTTGCCTAAGGAAGAGCGGTTCATCTAGCTTATGTGGATCCACTAGCGAGGACCTATGAGGGCTCATAGTTATAGGATATAAAATATGTTCATTGAAATCCGACCTAACATTGGGAGAACCTCCATCTTACCATAACCTCTCGGTGCTTAGCCTACATTCCCATAGAGTAGTTTATTTACGTTAGATTAGTGTACTTGAGAGGGCCACCAACATTAGGCCTATCGAACCAAAGTACTTTACACAAAAAAGGGCCACCACTAATAGGTCTGCAGTTTCAAGATGCATTCAAGAATAGCTCGTTCACTTTCCTAGATAGAGCCACCACCATTCGGTCTACCATATCTAGGTTCATTATTTCACACAAGTACGAGGCCACCACCATTAGGTCTACCGCTTCAATGTTTAACCAACACACAAGAAAGGGCCACCACCATTAGATCTACCAGTCCAAGGTTTATCATCACATTTGTTCCTAGACTCCTCATGAAAGGCCACTAACATTAGGTCTACCAATCCAAGGTTTAGCCTAGAATACTTCATTATTCATTCATTTATAGAAAGGCTACCAACATTAGGTCTACCAATTCTAGGCATTCATTTATTCCTTCATGAAGAGGCTACCAACATAAGTTCTACCAATTCAATATATTAAGACATTAAGTCAATATACATTCATTAAACAAGAAAACAATGCAAAACCCTACCAATTCTAGATTCAACCTTCAAATTACATTCATCATCATTCATGAGTGTCAATTGAGAATATACTATTAACAACAACACACTTACATTCTATACATGTTCATCATACTATCATTGAAATCACATACATATCATTCACATCATAATCATACATAGTAATTAAACACCTCCACTTTTCAAGTGGATCAACATCTCTAGCACAATTCTAATTCTTTATGGAATTAGGTCATAACTTGCCCCTTTCAAGGCCATTAGTTCACTTTCACCAACAAACCCGACATTAAAACAATTAGGCATGCATAGTGATACAATTCAACAATTTAAATCAATTTAAGCATAATCCATCGAAATTCATTCTTGATAAAAAAATCCACATCATAAAGGCACAATTTAGGAATTAAGAGAATTCATGGGTTCATAGAGTATTTTCATCATAAATCATCAATTAAACACTAAAACAATCATAAGTTGTATTTAAAAACTATTTGAAAACGTTTGATGAAAGAACCCATGAGATTGAGTTAAACCCTAGATTTTTCATACTTTGAAATAACTTTTGAATTGGCTCCTTGAATGGAAAATTAGACAAGGATCAAGACTACCATACCTTGCTATAGATTCCTCATGAAAATCCTTTGAAAACCTTGAAGATTTGACCTTGAGAGCTTGAAGTCTTCACCTCCAATGGAGGTTTCTAGAGAGAGATCTTTTGAGAGGAGAGAGGTTTTGATTTTGGATTTTGAAGTAATGAGATGAAAAATAGACTTTAATACTTTTAATACTTTTAAAATACCATAAATAACTTAAAATAACCGTCCAAACACTTAACTAACCAAGGGAAGAATTTACCAAATCACCCTTGTCTTGGCCGAGTCTTGACACCCAAGTGGAAACGACGAGTCCCCTATCCACGGACTGTGGATGGGTTGACACCCCATGTTGTGATCTCATGGTTTGGATCAGAGACATGGTTTTGTGGGCCTTGACCTATGGAGGCCATCCACGGGGCGTGGTCCCCTTCCGTAGGTCAACAAACTTTTTGGCAGTCTTCGTTTTTCCAGTGGGTCTTGGGGGTTAAGCTTAGGGTCCTCCTCAAGGATCCCTAGAGTGGTCCACGGGGAGTCGTACCTTCACGTTTAACCGCTAAACCCCTCAACCATAGCTCGGGAAAACATAAAACAACATGAAACCTCACTCAAACCTCACATCAACTCAAGCACACACATTAGGATCTCTAGTTTCAGTTATTCATTTTACGGGTTGTTACATTATCCCCACTTAGGAACATTCATCCTCGAATGACACTTTAAAAATATTAAGGGTTTAACGAATCAATACTAGTTGCCCATGATGCATGCAACATCATAAACAATGCACAAAACTAGGAGGAAACATCAACTCCACATCAATAAGCTCAATGTACATAATAAAGTAGGAACTACATCTACAAACTCATTATGCATCAAAACTTTAACATTTCTCATTTCATTGGAGGCATTACCTTCTCCAACTCAAATTATGTTAATCATAACATCATTAGGAACAATATGCAAATACTCTGAAAAGCACAATAGGCATGTTCAACAATTCACCTCATGAAGCATATGGGCAACTTATACCAAATGCACATTAACATGAGGAACATGAATCATGAAAACTCATTTTCTCATTTAACAAAAATTCCACTAGAACATGCATAACATAAGGATACCATGGAAAGACAATATCACACATGACTCCAAAACCTGGAACAAGCAATAAGGAACTTTTGTCTCGAGCATGAATAGGAATAAAAGGAAAGACATAAGGATATCAACACTCTCAAAAACCTTACTATTCAACATTATATCCCCCACTTAGGAGAAAACCCAACTAAGGCTAACCTGAAAACACCATAAAGACGTCATCACAACAAAAAGGAATTATAACTTATCGGTACCTTCATTCGGATTAGTTTATTTGCCCTATTTGGCTTAAAGTGCATAGAAACGGTTCTTCTTTTGACCATCAAGATCCGGGCCATTAAGAGAAGCTTGTTTGGCCTCCCTTCCTCTAGCCGTAAGAGTAGGATAATCTTTCACTTGTTGTCAAGCCTCTCACATCCATAACACCCGATAGTACTGGCTAGACACTTCCCATGATGCTTCTTCCCACAATTGTGACAAGTAGGTTTAGAAAAATGAGGTCCACTACCTCTCTTTAGGTTAACCTTAGGAGCACTTGAAGAATCTTGATTTGGAGCTCTCTTCTTGAACCTAGGTTGACCTTGCTCGTTGGATTTACCCCTCTTCAGCTCGCTATTCTTCCTATTAAGTTTGGACTACTCAATAGATTGAGCATACACCATAAGCCTAGAAATTTTCATATCATTACGAAGCATCGTCGTACGACACTCTTCCTGAACTAGGTCGGATATACCTGTCACATACCTACTCATCTCATCCCTAAGGTAAGACACAAAGGATGCAACATAGTTAGACAAGAGAGTAAATTTCTAGGAATACTCCTCCACATTCATGATACCTTGCCCAAGGTTTATAAACTCCTCAACCTTACCCTCCCTCTTCTCACGGACAAAGTACCTACCAAGGAATGCTCCCTTAAACTCCTTCTATTCTATAGAACCCGTTTCTAAAGGCCTATTGCCCTTCAATTTAATAAACCACACTTGGGCCACATCATTCAATTGATAGGAAGACAAATCCGCTTTCTCGTTAGAAGATACCCCCATAGCATTGACTGTCTTATAAACTTCATCCAAGAATTCTTACGGATCCTCGCGCACTTTATGACCAAGAAATATATGAGGATTCATCATAACAAAGTCTCTCAACCTTGAGGCCCTGGTACTCTAATTAGCATTCACCCTAGGCCCCATATCCCGGTTCACTTGAGCCGTCATGGCTTAAGCTAAGGTTAGAAAAGCCGACATTATCTCTACATTTGTCATGGCTTGGGGATCCACCAGAACTTGATTGCCTTGAGGAACTTGGTCACCTTGGGGAGGAACTCCCTCATTCACATTCTCATATTCCACTCTCCTTGCAGTAGTCTTTCTCGTATTCATATCCTATAAACACAAGAGAAGGATTAGGAAAAGGACACTTATACACTAAACTCTAAGGCATGACTTCAATAATAATGAAAGAAGTGTAACTTCCTAACGTCCTATAGCCTCTCGCTCATAGATGTGTTACGACTAACACCGATGAACAAGACTTTACTAGACGTTGCTTGTGAGACATTAACCCTAAAGACCATTCCCAAAACCTTCTGCTCTGATACCATGTTTGTCACAACCTAAGGTTAGCCCCTAGATGTGACACAGTGTACTCGATGCCGAAGGGGTCTTATACAAGCCTCATAGGTCATTCATTGCATAGATAACAGATATAGAACGTAATTAAAACTTTTTATTCAAAACCATACAATCTAAAACTCAAAAACATTTAAATGCAAGTGCAAGTCTATATCTCACATGACCATATTAGACGGAATCTTGAACAAAAGTACGGACACAACCCTTTACAATCGAAAAGACTACTAAATGTCTATTACATGAAGAATGAAAGATAAGAGTTCTTGTCCTCGAATAAATGAGGACATACCAAGTCTTGGAAGAATCTCAATCCAAGCTTCAACTAGGGTAAGGAAATCACTTGCCGGAACCTGCACTTGTAGTAAAACATAGAAAAAGAATGGGTTAGGACAATTAAGTACTACATTTGATAGCCTTGCAAAAACATGCTTAAAAATGGCATTTGTTTGAACATCATAATATATGCCAGTTTCGTAAAACTTCATGAACATTCATAAAAGAGGCATAATATGGTCACAAGTAACATTTTCACATTACAACAAAATCAACATATAACACTTTACCTTCACCTCAAGTAACCCTCAAGCTATACCTTGTGCAATGCATAGATAGCGTCCCATACCACACCCCACACTGAGCTACCACCCTAAGGTTACCATAAGTGAACTTACCATTGATCCTTTCCACCTTTACACAATAAAGCATATAAGAGATATAAACAATACATGAATCACATCATCACATTAAGACCAACATCTAAGACAACTCTAAGTCATACTTGTGCAATATGTAAGTAGCATCCCATACTACTACTCAAACAAAGTACTCCTTTGAAGTCACCATAGACAAGGCACATTCATATACAATAAGTCATGACAAGGAAGTAACTGAAAATACTATCCAAGTATAGCATGAATCTTTACATTTAAGCATTTAAGACAACAATCTTTGTTTACTTCATTAAGGACATATTCATGCATTTAGATGACTTTCACACATTTAGTCATTAAGACTAAGAGAACTTACTATAGCCCTCTCAAAGCATACTCGTGCAATGTATAGATAACATCCCACACTTCAACCCACACTTTGTAGTACCTATCAAGTAACTAGAGTGCATGTCTCACATGATGGGAATAAGCATTTAACCGAAATAGATCACGTTATCTTGACATGGACTCTTGTGTCATGAAACCCCACACTGTAAGAGGTGGTCTACTTGCATAAGGAAGATCGATTTATCTTGCTTATGTGGATCCAGTAGCTAGGATCTATGAGGGCTCATAGTTATAGGATATGAAAGATGTTCAATGAAATCCGGCCTAACGTTGAGAGAACCTCCATCTTACCATATCCTCTTGGTGCTTAACCTACATTCCCATAGAGTAGTTTCATTTACGTTATATTAGTGTACTTTAGAGGGCCACCAACATTATGCCTACCGACCAAAAGTAATTTACCCAAGAAAGGGCCACCACCAATAGGATTACCATTTCAAGGTACATTTAAAGATAGCTCATTGACTTTCCTAGAGAGATCCACCACCATTAGGTCTACCTTATCTAGGTTCATCATTTCACACAAGAAGGAGACCACCACCATTAGGTCTACCGCTTCAAGGTTTAACATCACACACAAGAAAGGGCCACCACCATTATGTCTACTGGTCAAAGGTTTATCATCACATTTGTTCCTAGACTCCTCATGCAAGGCTATTAACATTAGGTCTACCAATGCAAGGTTTAGCCTAGAATACTTCATTATTCTTTCATTTATAGAAAGGCTACCAACATTAGGTCGACCAATTCTAGACATTCATTCATTCATTCCTTTATGAAAAGGCTACCAACATTAAGTCTACCAATTCAAGACATTAAGTGAAGATATATTAATTATAGAAGAAACGGATGCACAAGCCTACCAATTATAGATTCAACCTTCACATTATTTTCGTCATCATTCATGCATGTCAATTGAGAATATACTATTAACAACAACACATTTACATTCTATACATTTTCATCATTCTATCATTGAAATCACATGAATATCCTTCACATCGTAATTATACATAGTAATTAAATACCTCCACCTATCAAGTGGATCAACATCTCTAGCACAATTATAATACAACATGCAATTAGGTCATAACTTGCCCATTTCAAGGAAATGAATTCACTTTCACCAACAAACCTTTCATTAATACAATTAGTCATGAATAGTGATTCAATTCAACAATCTAAATAAATTTAGGCATAATCCATCAACATTCATTTATGATCAACAAACCCACTTCATAAAGGCACAATTAAGGAATTGAGAGAATTCATGGGTTCATATACTATTTTCATCATAAATCATCAAGTAGACACTAATACAATCATAATTTGTCATTAGTAACCATTTGAAAACGTTTAATGAAAGAACCCACCAGATTCAGTGAAACCCTAGAATTTTCATACTTTGAAATAACCTTCGAATTGGCTCCTTGAATGGAAAATTAGTCAAGTATCAAGACTGCCATACCTTTCTATTGATTCCCCACGAAAATCCTTTGAAATCCTTGAAGATTTGACCTTGAGAGCTTGAAGTCTTCACCTCTAATTGAGGTTTCTAGAGAGAGATCTTTTGATAGGAGAGAGGTTTTTATTTTGGGTTTTCAAGTAATGAGATGAAAATAAATAACTTAGATAACCGTCCAAACACTTAACTAACCAATGGAGGAATTTAGCTCGGGACAACATAGAACAACATGAAACCTCACATTAACTCAAACACACACACGTTAGGCTCTAGTTTCATTTATTCGCTTTATGGGTTGTTACATTATCCCCCACTCAGGAACATTCGTCATCGAATGATAGTTTAAACACATTAAGGGGTTAAATACTCAAGTCTAGCAGCCCACCATTCATGCAACAACATAAAAATGCACAAAACTAGGAGGAAACATCAACTCCACATCAATAAGCTCAATGCACATAAGAAAGTAGGAATTGCATCTACAAACTCATTATGCATCAAAACTTTAACATTTCTCATTTCATTGTAGGCATTACCTTCTCCAACTCAAATCATGCTCATCATTACATCATTAGGCACAAAATGCAAATAATCTCAAAAACACATCAGGTATGTTCAATAATTCACCGCATGAAGCATATAGACAACTTATACCAAATGCACATTAACATGAGGAACATAAATCATGAAAACTCATTTTCTCATTTAACGAAAAATCAACTAGAACATACATAACATAAGGAGACCATGGAAACAGAATATCACACATGACTCCAAAACATGAAAGAAGTTATAAGGAACTTTTGGTCTCAAGCTTGAATAGGAACAGAAGGAAAGAGATAAGGATATCAACACTCTAAAAAACCTTACTATAGAACATACTATCCCCCACTTAGGAGAAAACCCAACTAAGGCTAACATGAAAACATCATAAGGACCTCATCACAACAAAAAGAAACTATAACTTACCCGTACTTTCATCTATATTAGCTCATTTGCCCTCTTTGGCTTGAAGTGCATAAAAATGGTTCTTCTTTGGAGGATCAATATCCGGGCCATTAAGAGATGCTTGTTTGGCCTCCCTTCCTCTAGTCGTAAGAGTAGGACAATCTTTCACTTGGTGATCAAGCTTCCCACATACATAGCACCCACTAGTACCAGCTAGACAGTTCCCATGATACTTATTCCCTCAATTGTTACAAGTAGGTTTAGCAAAAGGAGGTCCACTAACTCTCTCTAGGTTAACCTTAGGAGCACTTGAAGAATATTGGTTTGGAGCTCTCTTCTTGAACCTAGTTGACCTTCCTCATCGGATCTACCCCTCTTTCACTCCCTATTCTTCCTCTTAAGTTTGGACTCCTCAATAGATTGAGCGTACAACATAAGCCTAGAGATTTTCATATCATTATGGAGCATTGTCGTACAACACTCTTCCTCAACTAGGTCGGACATACCTTTCACAAACCTACTCATCTCATTCTTAGGGTTAGACACAAAAGATGTAGCATACTTACACAAGAGAGCAAACTTCAAGGAATACTCTTCCATATTCATGCCACCTTGACTAAAGTTTATAAACTACTCAACCTTACAGTCCCTCTTCTCACAGGGAAAGTAACTACCAAGGAATGCTCCCTTAAAATCTTGCCGTTCTATAGGACCTTCTAAAGGCCTATTGCTCTTCCATTTAGTGAACCACACTTGGGACACATCTTTCAATTGATAGGAAGCCAACTCTGCTTTCTGCCTAGAAGATACCCCATAACATTGATTATCTTATACACTTCATCTAAGAATTCTTAGGGATCCTCTCACACTTTAGAGCCAAGAAATATAGGAGGATTCATCCTCACAAAGTATCTCAACCATAAGGCCATGGTACTCTCATTTGCATTCACCTTAGGGCCTACATCCTGATTCACTTGAGCTATCATGGCTTGGGATAAGGTTAGAAAAGCCGACCTAATCTCTTGATTGGTCAAGACCGAGGGATCCCTCAGAACTTTGTTGCCTTGAGGAACTTGGCCACCTTGAGGGCCTTGGTCACCTTCAGGAGGAATTCCCTCATTCATAATGATCTTTTCCACTGTCCTTGTGGTAGTATTTCTCTTATTCATATACTACAAACACAAGAGAAGGATTAGGAAAAGGACACTTATATATTAAACTCTAAGGCACGACATCGAGAATAATGAAAGAAGTGTAACTTGCTGACGTCCTATAGCCTCTCGATCATAGATGTGTTGCGACTCACACCGATGAACAAGACCCTGATAGACATGGCTTGTGAGACATCAACCCTAAAGACCATTCCATAAACCTTGTGCTCTAATACCATGTTTGTAATGACCCAAGGCTAGTCCATTGATGCGACACGACGTACTCGACCCCAAACGTATCTTATACAAGCCTCCTAGCTCATTCATTGCATTGATAATATAAATAATATGGAATTAAAACTTTTTATTAAAAATCATACAAACTAAAACTAAAAATCATTTAAACACAAGCAGAAATCTATATCTCACATAGCCATCATAGACGCAATCTTGAACAAAGGTAGGGACAAGACCCTTTACAATCGAAAAGACTGCTAAATGTCTATTACATGAAGAATGAAACATAGTCCTCGAATCCATGAGGATATACCAAGTCTTGGAAGAATCTCAATCCAAGCGTCAACTAGGGTATGTAAATCACTTGCCGGAACCTACACTTCCAGTAAAACATTGAAGAAGAATGGGTTAGCACAATTAAGTACTAATTAGGATAGCCATGCAAAAATATCCTTAAAAATGGTATTTGTTTGAAAGTCATGATATATGCCATTTTGGTAAATCTTCATTAATGTTGATAAAAAAGGCTTAATATGGTCATAAGGAATATACAAGTCACAGTTTGACAATTGAACAAAATCAACATATAAACCTTTACCTTCAAGTTAACCCTTCTCCTTAAGTAACCCTCAAGTTATACCCTGTGCAATGCATGAATAGCGTCCCATACCACCACCCACACTAAGGTCCCCCCTTTATGGTCACCATAAGTAAACTTACCATTAATAGTTTCCACCTTTACACCATAAAGCAAATAAGAAACATAAACATTACATGAATCACATCATCACATTAAGACCAACATCCAAGACAACTCTAAGTTATACTTGTGCAATGTGTAAGTATCATCCCATATTACTACTCACACTAAGTACTCCTTTGAAGTCACCATAGACAAGGCACATTCATATACAATAAGTCATGACAAAGAAGTAACTCATAATACAATCCAAGTATAGCTTCCATCTTTACATTTAAGCATTTAAGCCAACATTCTTCATCTACTTCATTAACGACACATTCATGCATTTAGAGGACTTTCACACATTTAGTCACTAAGACTTACAGAACTCACTACAACCCTCTCAAAGCATACTCGTGCAATGTGTAGATACCATCCTATACTACTACCTACACTTTGTAGTACCTATCAAGTAACTAGATTGCACATCTCATATGATGGGAATAAGCGTTTAACCGACATAGACCACATTAGCTTGACATGGAATCCGGTGTCATGAAACCCCACACCGTAAGAGTTGGTCAACTTGCCTAAAGAAGACCGGTTCATCTAGCTTATGTGGATCCACCAGCTAGAACCTATGAGAGTTCATAGTTATGGGATAAGAAAGTTGTTCATTGAAATCTGGCCTAACGTTTGGAGAACCTACATTACCATAGAGTAGTTATATTTACGTTACATTAGTGTACTTGTGAGGGCCACCAACATTAGGCCTACCGACCCAAAGTACTTTACCCAAGAAAGGGCCACCACCAATAAATCTACCGTTTGAAGGTACATTTAAGGATAGCTCATTGACTTTATGTCACGACCCAAGCCTAGGGCCTAGACGTGCCATGGCGAATGAGGAACCCGAAGGAACCCCAAACAAGCCTCTCAAACTTGTCATCACACTTCATCGGTCGCGGAAGTACATTCAACATTAATTAACGGGAAATAGGGACTAAGGGCAAACCATTTCAAAATGACATCATAGAACAAGAGTCAAGCTCATTTACAAAATACTTGTCCAACACACACCTCTACATACATAGATAGGACGGGATCATGACATACTACTGGCTCCCGCCATAGTCAATTTCAAGCTAAAGTCTCAAAACATAGGAGTAGGAAACAAAACATAGCCCTCGAATCATGGAGGACTCAACAACAACTCGGATAAGCACCGTACTAGCCACATGAATGGAAAGAAGGATCAAGAGTAGCTCCGGTCCCTACATGGTGACATCATGTAGGCAAAATATGCGTTAGTACTTGGAATGTACTAAGTATGCGTGGTGCAACACAACAATAGACAAGGACACAATCGAAATACAAGAAATAGTTTCATAGGCATTATGAATAACAATATGAGGATGCATGATCAAAGTGAAGTCAAAACATGTTTAAGTAAATCTATACTAATAGTAGATATCATATGTGTATGCATGATCCAACCAATCTATAACCCCAACTTAGGATGGGGGATGCCGTTCACACCCGGACACCCTGGTGGCAAGGTATAAACCCCTCACATGGTTGATGTTGGTCACACCCCAAGCATCCTAGGTGGTGAGATATAAACCTCTCACATGGTTGATGTTGGTCACACCCCAAGCATCCTAGGTGGTGAGATATAAACCTCTCACATGGTTGATGTTGGTCACACCCCAAGCATCCTAGGTGGTGAGATATAAACCTCTCACATGGTTGTCCGGTTCTTTTCCCCCGGACCGGGCATGGTCATGCAACACTTTATATAGGAAATTCCCATTAGGCTCTAATGCAATCTCACGTATGGAATGAACATATACACAAGCTTAGTTTGTCATCAACACATATATGGATTTCCATACATCTTATAGCTCAAACTTTAAAGCATCGATTCATCAATTCTCCATAGTTGGACATTTTGTCAAACACCTTGAAGGCATGTAATGGAATCAAAGAGCATGGAAAATAGGGTAGTAATTATGCAGCCAAACCAGTGAACAACCTACAACAACACCTTTTTAACACCCACAATACCACATGAAAATCTCCACATCGATTTCAAATTTAGGTTCAAGTTTTAGAGTCACAACATGCTCAAAACAATCACTTTTCATGTTTAAAATTCAATGTACAGGAAATTATTACAAAGAACAAGACTAATTTATGAATCTTAACTTAAACCATGAATTAGTGAGTAGAATAGAGTCTAGGCACTATGGGTGGAAGGACCCATGAGTTCAACACCACATACCCTGAGTTTTTATGAAGGTCTTGATAGTGTCTTCAATGGAAGCTTGGAACTTGGAGCAAGAGTCTCTTCAATCTTGAGGAAGGTTTTGGATTAGGGTTCTTGAGAGAACTTGAGAGAAAATGTGTCTAAGTATGGGAGAGGTGTTTTGGGAAATGTTTTAGAGATGGGAATTGAACTAATGGTATATAGGAAATAACATATGCCCTTTGGAAAAATGGTCCAACACTTAGAAAAAAAATGAGGCGGGTGAACAGTAAAAACGCTCACTCGAAATTGTCTTTCCTGCCGGACAGATTTTACGAAAATGGGCATAACTTCTTTGTCCGAACTCCGAATGAGGTGAAACGAAGTGCGTTAGGTAGCTAACTCAAAGGGCTTTCCATGGATATGTTATTGTCACCCAATAATTTATGTGCTAGGAGATATGACCCTCCAAAGTAGACCCTCGAAAAAGGCTTCACTTGGAATTTCGGATTTTGATACGGTTGCTCTAAAATTTTGGTTAGACCCATTGCCCACTCAATTTGACCCCCTAAACAACAATATGAAGTCGGATTTTCGAAAAACGAAACGGATTTTTTATATATATAGCTAAACAAGTTTCCGGTAACTTCCGAAGCACATTTTTAAAACTTTTTGGGTCATTTCAATATCTCCCCCTTGGGAACATTCGTCCCCGAATGTGGAAGAGACATACAAGGCAAGACTTAGTAAGAACATATCAGCCCCAACATGAATGCAAAATTTTTATCTAAACATCCCTTCAAGATTTCAAAACTTAGTGTAAAGCATCCATAACTCATCAATTTAAACATATATGCACATTAATGATTCAGGGGCTGAAATGTAAGACTCAATGGAGTACAAAGGACTTGATTTAATACCTTAGGCTTGAGTGGAGTTGAATAGATAAGGATAACGTCTTTGCATGTCCGCTTCGGCCTCCCAAGTAGCACTCTCCACTTGTTGATTTCTCCAAAGCACCTTAACGGACGCCACTTCTTTGTTCCTCAAGCTTTTAACTTGTCTATCTAAGATCTGAACCGGGACTTCTTCATACGTCAAATTATCTTCTACAACACCCAAAACCTCAAGAGGTACAATAGCGTTAGGATCACCAACACATTTCCTCAACATCGAAACATGGAATACCGGATGAACTAATTCCATCTCCTTGGGCAACCCCAACTCATAGGCTACTTTACCAACCCTTCTTATTATCACATAAGGACCGACATACCTAGGACTTAATTTCCCCTTCTTACCAAAACGAACCACACCTTTCATTGGAGAAACTTTCAAATAAACCCAATCACCCACTTTGAATTCAAGATCCCGTCTCCTCACATCGGCATAAGACTTTTGACGACTTTGGGCTGTTTTCAACCTCTCCCTAATCATCCTTACCTTCTCAAGAGCATCCATGACCAGATCCGGACCCAACAAGGCCACCTCTCCAACTTCAAACCACCCAACCGGTGACCTACACCGTCTACCATAAAGTGCCTCAAAAGGAGCCATACCGATACTAGAATGATAACTATTGTTGTATGCAAATTCAATCAAAGGAAGATGATCATCCCAACTACCTTTCAACTCCAATACACAAGCTCTAAGCATATCCTCCAAGGTTTGAATTGTTCTTTCGGCTTGGCCATCCGTTTGAGGGTGGAAGGCCGTGCTAAGCTTTACCTTTGTACCAAGACCCCTTTGGAATGACTTCCAAAAGTGAGAAGTGAATTGGGCACCACGATCCGAGATGATAGACAAAGGAATCCCATGCAACCTTACCAATTCATGAATGTACAACTTGGCATACTCTTCAGCCCCGTAAGTAGTTTTAACCGGTAGGAAATGAGCCGACTTTGTCATCCGATCAACCACCACCCAAACCGAATCAAAGCCTCTTCTAGCCTTGGGTAAGCCCACTACAAAATCCATGTTGATTTCTTCCCACTTCCAAGTAGGTATCTCAATGTCTTGAGTTAGGCCACCCGGCCTTTGATGTTCGGCCTTGACTTGTTGACAACTATGGCAACCCGAAACAAATTTTGCAATGTCCTTCTTCATACCGCCCCACCAATACACATCCCTCAAGTCTCTATACATCTTTGTTGACCCCGGATGAATAGAATAAAAAGAATTATGAGCCTCATCAAGGATTCTTTCCCTCACACCATCCACACAAGGAACACATAATCTACCTTGGTACCTAAGGGCACCATCTCCCCCTTGGGAGAAAACCTCCACCTTACCACTACTCACCGAAGCCTTTAATTCTACCAAAGAAGGATCAAGATCTTGCTTGACTATCACCTCATCAACCAAGGAAGACCTTGAACCATCAACAACAACTACTCCTCCACTATCCACCCCTTCTAACCTAACTCCCAATTTGGCCAACCGATGGACCTCCTTAGCCAACTCTTTACTACCTTCCTCCACATGAGCCAAGCTACCCATGGACACTCTACTCAATGCATCCGCCACCACATTAGCTTTCCCCGGATGATAGTGAACACTCATATCATAATCCTTAAGGAATTCTAACCACCTCCTTTGTCTCAAGTTAAGATCTTTTTGCGTGAACACATATTGGAGATTCTTATGGTCGGTGAAGATATCAACATGCACCCCATACAAATAATGACGCCAAATCTTTAAAGCAAAAACCACGGCGGCCAATTCAAGATCATGGGTTGGGTAATTTTTTTCATGAACCTTAAGTTGCCTAGAAGCATAGGCTATAACCTTACCACTTTGCATCAACACACAACCCAAACCAATACGGGAAGCATCACAATAAACAACAAAACCTTCTAACCCATCCGGAAGTGACAAAATAGGAGCGGACACAAGCCTTTCTTTCAAAGTTTGGAAGCTTTCCTCACACTCATCCGACCACACAAATTTAGCCTTCTTTTGAGTCAACTTAGTCATAGGAGAAGCAAGAGAAGAAAACCCTTCCACAAATCTCCTATAATAACCCGCTAAACCCAAGAAACTCCTTATATCCGACGGGGTCAAAGGTCTAGGCCAATTCCTAATAACATCGGTCTTCTTAGGATCCACCTTAATACCATCCCCCGACACCACATGGCCTAGGAAAGCAACTTCCTTCAACCAAAACTCACACTTTTCATATTTAGCGTACAACTTCTCTTCCCTCAATCTTTGGAGTACAACCCTCAAGTGACCCTTGTGCTCTTCCTCACCCCGAGAATAGATCAAGATGTCATCTATAAACACCACCACAAAAGAATCAAGGTAGGGTTTGAAAACCCTATTCATCAAATCCATAAAGAGAGCCGGAGCATTAGTCAACCCGAAAGACATCACCACAAACTCATAGTGCCCATACCTAGTACGAAAGGCCGTCTTGAGAATATCACACTCCCTCACCTTCACTTGATGATACCCTGACCGAAGATCAATCTTAGAGAAGTGACTAGCCCCATGCAATTGGTCAAATAAATCGTCAATCCTTGGAAGAGGATACCTATTCTTGACGGTGACCCTATTAAGTTGTCGATAATCAATACACATTCTAAGAGACCCATCTTTCTTCTTCACAAACAAAACCGGAGCACCCCAGGGAGAATGACTAGGTCTAATAAACCCCTTCTCTAACAAATCTTTTAATTGCTCTTTCAACTCTTTCAACTCCGCCGGGGCCATACGGTAAGGGGGGATAGAAATAGGTTGAGTATCGGGAAGGAGGTCTATACCAAGATCTATCTCCCTTTCGGGAGGGACACCGGGAAGGTCTTCTGGGAAGACATCTAGAAACTCATTAACAACCGGAATAGACTCAATAGGAGGGACTTTAGACTCCACATCATTGACTCTCACAATATGGTACAAGCACCCTTTGGAAATCAACCTATGGGCTTTAATGCAAGAAATGAATTTCCCCTTCACCACAACATCCCGGCTCTCCCACTCAAGGACGGGTTCATTAGGAAATCGGAACTTGACTTTACGAGTCCTACAATCAATAGAAGCATAATATGCATGCAACCAATCCATCCCAAGAATAACATCAAAATCCACCATGTTCAACTCAACAAGATCACAAGGCAACAACTTATTTAATATGCAAACCGGACAATTTCTATACACTTTTCTAGCAACAATAGAGACACCAATGGGAGTGGATACTTCATATGACTCATGCAACAATTCCGACTCGACATGAAATTTTCTAGCAACTAAGGGGGTAACAAAGGAAAGGGTGGCACCCGGATCAATCAAAGTATAAACATCAAGATCAAAGATTTGCAACATACCGGTCACCACATCCGGAGTCTCATTAACACCTTGTCTACCATGCAAAGCATAAAATCGATTGTCCCTTGGGGCACCACTTTGAGAAGCACCTCTACCCAAAGGAGTAGTGTTAGCACTTCGGACCTTGTTGCGGATCTTGGGACATTCAAACCTCTTATGACCCACTTCTCCACATTCAAAGCAAGCACCCGAACCCTTCATGCAAGGACCACCATGCTTCCTCCCACACTTAGGGCATACATCCATAGAACCCACTTCACCTCCCCCTTGAGGTCTAGGAACATTGATAGCAAATCCCCGGTTGACATGAGGGTTTCCTCGGCCTTGATGAAATCTAGCACCCTTAGGGAACCTATTCTCCAATCGGGCCCTCTTGGCCTCGTGCCCCCTTCTCTTCCTCAATTTCTCCTCCTCCATTTGCTCGGCATAAGTCATCAACCGAGACAAATCCATATCTCCAATGAGCATAGCGGACCGACACTCCTCACTAACCAAGTCGGATACACCCATCACAAATTTGTTCATCCTCGACCTAGAGTCGGCCACCAAGTGAGGTGCATACTTGGAGAGTTGGACAAATTTGAGGGCATACTCCCTCACACTCATAGCTCCTTGCTTCAAGTTCATGAACTCCACCAACTTTGCCTCCCTAAGCTCAAGAGGGAAGAACCTATTAAGGAAAGCAAGTTTAAACTCCTCCCACAACACCACATAGCCATTACCTTTCTCACCCTTCCATTGATCAAACCAAATTTGAGCAACCCCCTTGAGTTGGTAGGCCGCCAATTCCGCCTTCTCACAAGCACCAACATCCATAATGGTCAAGATTTTGCATACCTCATCGATGAACTCTTGCGGGTCCTCATCCACCTTTGAACCATGGAAGACCGGAGGGTTCATCCTCATGAAATCTCTCACCCTTTCCCCCGGGGTGGTAGTTCGAGGAGCTTGGGCTCCTTGTTGCACTTGGTTAGCTACCACTTGTGCAAGCATGGTGAGTGCATCACGGAGCTCACCATTGGTGGGTGGCTCTTCCGGTGATCGGGCCCGTCTTCCCCTCATGTTTGGCATGATGATCTAGCAATCCAAAGAACAAGCGTTAGGGAGGAATCACCTTATCGCACTCTAAGCACGACATAGAACATGAAGAAGGGAAACCTTTCCTAAAACGTTTTGTAGCCTCCCATTCATAGTCGTGGCGCGCTTCACAACCATGATTAGGACTCTACTCAACGCGGTGTGTTGGACTCCGAGGATTTAACAACCTAGTGCTCTGATACCAAGCTTGTCACGACCCAAGCCTAGGGCCTAGACGTGACATGGCGAATGAGGAACCCGAAGGAACCCCAAACAAGCCTCTCAAACTTGTCATCACACTTCATCGGTCGCGGAAGTACAATCAACATTAATTAACGGGAAATAGGGACTAAGGGCAAACCATTTCAAAATGACATCATAGAACAAGAGTCAAGCTCATTTACAAAATACTTGTCCAACGCACACCTCTACATACATAGATAGGACGGGGGCCATGACATACTACCGGCTCCCCTCATAGTCAAAATACAATTGCAAGCTAAAGTCTCAAAACATAGGAGTAGGAAACATAACATAGCCCTCGAATCATTGAGGACTCACCAACAAACTCGGATAAGCACCGTACTAGCCACGTGAATGGAGAGAAGGATCAAGAGTAGCTCCGGTCCCTACATGGTGACATCATGTAGGCAAAATATGCGTTAGTACTTGGAATGTACTAAGTATGCGGGGTGCAACACAACAATAGACAAGGACACAATCGAAATACAAGAAATAGTTTCATAGGCATTATGAATAACAATATGAGGATGCATGATCAAAGTGAAGTCAAAACATGTTTAAGTAAATCTATACTAATAGTAGATATCATATGTGTATGCATGATCCAACCAATCTATAACCCCAACTTAGGATGGGGGATGCCGTTCACACCCGGACACCCTGGTGGCAAGGTATAAACCCCTCACATGGTTGATGTTGGTCACACCCCAAGCATCCTAGGTGGTGAGATATAAACCTCTCACATGGTTGATGTTGGTCACACCCCAAGCATCCTAGGTGGTGAGATATAAACCTCTCACATGGTTGTCCGGTTCTTTTCCCCCGGACCGGGCATGGTCATGCAACACTTTATATAGGAAATTCCCATTAGGCTCTAATGCAATCTCACGTATGGAATGAACATATACACAAGCTTAGTTTGTCATCAACACATCTCTGGATTGCCATACATCTCATAACTCAAGCTTTAAAGCATCGATTCATCAATTCTCCATAGTTGGACATTTTGTCAAACACCTTGAAGGCATGTAATGGAATCAAAGAGCATGGAAAATAGGGTAGTAATTATGCAGCCAAACCAGTGAACAACCTACAACAACACCTTTTAACACCCACAATACCACATGAAAATCTCCACATCCATTCCAAATTTAGATTCAAGTTCTAGAGTCACAACATGCTCAAAACAATCACTTTTCATGTTTAAAATTCAATGTGCAGGAAATTATTACAAAGAACAAGACTAATTTATGAATCTTAACTTAAACCATGAATTAGTGAGTAGAATAGAGTCTAGGCACTATGGGTGGAAGGACCCATGAGTTCAACACCACATACCTTGAGTTCTTATGAAGGTCTTGAGAGTGTCTTCAATGGAAGCTTGGAACTTGGAGCAAGAGTCTCTTCAATCTTGAGGAAGGTTTTGGATTAGGGTTCTTGAGAGAACTTGAGAGAAAATGTGTCTAAGTATGGGAGAGGTGTTTTGGGAAATGTTTTAGAGATGGGAATTGAACTAATGGTATATAGGAAATAACATATGCCCTTTGGAAAAATGGTCCAACACTTAGAAAAAAAAATGAGGCGGGTGAACAGTAAAAACGCTCACTGGAAATTGCCTTTCCTGCCGGACAGATTTTACGAAAATGGGCATAACTTCTTCGTCCGAACTCCGAATTAGGTGAAACGAAGTGCTTTAGGTAGCTAACTCAAAGGGATTTCCATGGATATGTTATTGGCCACCCAATAATTTGTGTGCTAGGAGATATGACTCTCCAAAGTAGACCCTCGAAAAAGGCTTCACTTGGAAATTTCGGATTTTGATACGTTTGCTCTAAAATTTTGGTTAGACCCATTTCCCACTCAATTTGACCCCCTAAACAAGAATATGAAGTCGGATTTTCGAAAAACGAAACGGATTTTTTTTTTATATATAGCTAAACAAGTTTCCGGTAACTTTCGAAGCACATTTTTAAGAACTTTTTGGGTCATTTCACTTTAATAGAGAGAGTCACCACCATTAGATCTACCATCTCTAGGTTCATCATTTCACACAAGAAGGAGGACACCCCATTAGGTCTACCGCTTCAAGGTTTAACATCACACACAAGGAAGGGCCACCACCATAAGGTCTACCGGTCCAAGGTTTATCATCATATTTGTTCCTAGACTCCTTATGAAAGGATACCAACATTAGGTTTACCAATCCAAGGTTTAGCCTAGAATACTTCATTATTCATTCATTTATAGAAAGGCTACTAACATTAGCTCTACCAATTCTAGACATTCATTCATTCCTTTATGAACAGGCTACCAACATTAGGTCTACCAATTCAAGGCATTAATACATTAAGTCAAGATGCATTCACTATACAAGAAAGCGATGCACAAGCCTACCAATTGTAGATTCAACATTCACAATACTTTCATAATCATTCATGAGTGTCAATTGAGAATATACTATTAACAACAACCCACTTACATTTTATACATGTTCATCATTCTATCATTTAATCACATGTATAACCTTCACATCATAATCATACATAGTAATTAAGCACCTCCACCTTCCAAGGGGATAAACATCTCTAACACAATTCTAATTCAACATGCAATTAGGTCATAACTTTCCCCTTTCAAGGCCATGAATTCACTTTCACCAACAAAGCTTTCATTAATAGTATAAGGCATAAATAGCCATGCAATTTAACAATCTAAATCAATTTAGGCCTAATCCATCAACATTCATTCATGATCAACAAACCCACTTCATAAAGGCACAATTAAGGAATTGAGAGAATTCATGGGTTCATAGAGTATCTTCATCATAAATCATAAATTAAACACTAATACTATCATAATTTGTCATTAGAAACCATTTGAAAACGTCTGATGAAACAACCCATGAGATTCAGTGAAACCGTAGATTTTTCATACTTTGAAATCACCTTTGAATTGCCTCCTTGAATGGAAAATAAGACAGGGATCAAGACTGCCATACCTTGCTATAGATTCCCCATGAAGATCCTTTGAAAACCTTGAAGATTTGACCTTGAGAGCTTGAATTATTCACCTCCAATAGAGGTTTCTAGAGAGAGATCTTTTGAGATGAGAGAGGTTTTGATTTTGGGTTTTGAAGTAATGAGATGAAAAATAGAGTTTAATACTTTTAATACTCTTAAAATACCATAAATAACTTAAAATAACCGTCAAAAAACTTAACTAACCAAGGGAGGAATTTACCAAATCACCTTTGGCATGGCCGAGTCTTAACAGCACACACAGGTGCAAATGATAACTCCCCCATCCATATACCGTGGATGGGTTGATACCCTATCCTGTCATCTCGTGGTTTGGATCAGAGACATGATTTTGGGGGCGTTGACCTACATAGGACATCCACGGGGTGTGGATGAACCTATGGAGCGTGGTCCCTTTCCATAGGTCACCAAACTTTTTGGCAGTCTTGGTTTTCCCTTGGGTCTTATGGGTTAAACTTAGGTTCCTCCTCAAGGACCCCTAGGGTGGTCCATGGGGAGTCGTACCTTGACTTTTAACCCCTAAACCCCTCAACCATAGCTCGGGACAACATAGAACAACATCAAACCTCACTCAAACCTCACATCAACTAAAACACACACACATTAGGCTCTACTTTCAGTTATTCATTTTATGGGTCGTTACATTAAGACTATTGGACCTTGCCTGTCCATTTTGCCCTTATTCTTCTACTAAAATTGGGCCATATGAATTCAAGTAGGTGGAAGTGTACTTGGCCCAATTACATGGTCAAAAGAGTCTTAGTAGGTGATGCACCTACTTGGTCCTTATGGCTGGTCAATAAGTCTAAGTAGTTGATGCACCTACTCGTCACCTACTAGCTTAATTATGTCTAGCAAGCATCTCACTTATTTTATTTCATTTTCTAAATCATACTTCCTTTTTCTTTAACTTAACACTTCACCTTAAACTTTTAGCTCAAATACAATCTTACTATCTCAAGTTTAAATGCTTTTGTTGAAGTTGACTTTGAGTGTACATGTTGAAACGTGCAAGGAAAACAACACCTTCAAATTTATTTTAAACCATAACTACTCATCTAAAAAATATGGTCCCTCACCTATACCATAAAGCTATGTCAACTGACATATGAATAAAAGTAGCGAATGGAGAATACAGGGCGTTACACAAACCTTCTATAGTAACCAGCTAAACCCAAGAAACTTCTACTATTCGAAAGAGTTAGAGGTCTAGGACAACTCTTGACCACATCTGTCTTCTTAGGATCTACCTCAATACCCTTACTTGAAATAATATGGTCAAGGAAAGCTACGGATCATAGCCAAAAGTCACATTTCCTAAACTTTGCAAAAAGTTGTCGGTCCTTAAGAATTTTCAACACGATCCTGAAATGATTAATATAATCATTCTCACTTCTCGAATAAACTAATATCTCATCAATGAACACAATCACAAACATGTCTAGGTATTGTCTAAACGCCTTATTCATAAAATTCATAAATCCCCCCAGAGCACTATTCAACCTGAACGACATTACCAAAAACTCATAATGACCATACCGAGTTCGAAAAGTCATCTTGGAATATCATCTTCTTTCACCCTCAATTGGTGATAACCCAATCTAAGGTCAATCTCTTGATCCTTGAAATTGGTACAAAAACACATTTATCCTTGCAAGAGGATACTTAATCTTAATGGTCACATATTCAACTAATGATAGTTATTACACATATGAAGGGAACCATCTTTATTTCTAATAATCAAAACTGGAGCACCCCATAGAGAGATACTCGGTTGGATGAAATCCTTATCCAACAAATATTCCAATTGTTCTTACAACTCCTTTAATTTTGTCGTAGTCGTAAGAAGGAATAGAAATAGGTTGCATATCTGGGAGAAAGACAATAACAAAGTCTTTTTCCCTTTCGGGAGGAATACGTGGTGAATAATCTTGTAACACTTCCAGAAATTCATTTAAAATGGGGACCGAATCTAGAGTTGGGATTTCACAATCCACATCCCTCACACTAACTAGATAGTAAATGCAACCCTTAGAAATCATCTTTCTAGCTTTAAGACAAGAGAGAAACTGACCCTTAGGAATAGAATTCCCCCTCTGCCTCCTCCCCCCCTTTCCACTCAAGGTCAAGCTCATTTGGAAACTGAAACTTGACTACACAAGTTATACAATCAATAGAAGCATAATAAGAGTGCAACCAATCCATACCCAAGATAATATCCAAATCTAGCACATCAAGCTCTTCCAAGTCGACAAGAGTAACTATATGGGACAAGGAAACAAGACACTTTCTATAAACCATCTTAACCACAATAGAGTCACCAACCGGAGTAGAGACATAATAAGGATCTAACAAAACATCTCAAAGAACATCAAACGCCAAAGCCACATATGGCGTAAAAAAAACAAGGTAGCACCAGGATCAAAAAAAGCATGAACATAAAGTTGCAAAACTTCCAACATACCGGTAACCACATCGGGAGAACCCTCTTCTTCACCATGATTCTAAAGTGCATAGAATTATTTTTGCTTAGGAGCACTGGAACAAAAACCATTAGGAGGATCTTGCTTGCTAATGAGTCCAAGATTTGGACTCAATTAGGGCTTCATTTTGATATATTTAGTGTCCTCAAATGCATTTTTTGTCTCAATATCTGATGTAAATCCTTAAATTTTAGGTATTTGAAGTTTGAGGCAAAGCATGGACAGTACTTGCTAAAAAGGAACAAAACGGCTGAAAAGACGAAGAAAAGAAGGCCTGAGGATCGCCTAATACATTAGATGAGTCGCCGAATAGCTTTTTTCTTGCCTAATGTACCAGTATGTGGAGCCCTAAAAGAAAAGATCAAGTCGTCGATGAAAAGGAGCAGTCGGCGCGTCGCCAAAAAATTCCGCGAAGCTGTAGTTTATCACCCAATGATTCAAAACGCGAAGATACTGAAGACAAAAGCAGAACGGTGATGAACCAGACCAAAGGGCGGATCACCGAGTGTATCGGCAATACTGACTAACAGCCCCAAGTGGTCCTTCGCAACATAAATTTTCAAACATTATAAATACGTGTTTAAATTGTTAGCTTAGTAGCAGACCTTCTATTATCATATTTTTACAATTTTTTAGAGTTCTTAGTTCAAAAGTGTTTTTGCAGACATTTGTTCTTGAGCTTGAAGATTTTGAAGATTTTCAATTCCAAGAAATTGGAAGTGGGTATCTAAGAATATTCATCCTGGACGTGTGTAAAGACATCTTTGATCATACCCACTTGATGCAAACACTTGTTGGTATCGATTTCTATCTCTTTTTCATGTCTAGCTAAACCCCAATTCTTGGGGTGTGATTTTGTGAATATGGGTCAAATTTACTATTGGGTCTTGCTATTTGATAGTCTATTTGTTGTTTAAATGTGATTTCATTTAGTAGTTGTGTGATCTACAAAAGGGCCTTCTATCTACATGCTTTCGAGAATAGAATAGACCAGACGACTGTTATTGACAAAGTAGGGGGAGGTAAGTCTGGAAACCATCCTCTGAGAGGATGTTTTTCCATTATATCTATAGAGAATTTGGTTTAAAAGAAATGACAACTATCTTTAAAACAATTAATCATAAAATGGCATACTCTCACACCATGGAATACATAGCCCTAACCAGACCCAAGCCATGCCACGAAAAACCTATTATTGAGTATGTTAGTTGGAAACCCCAAATAACAGACAACTCTTCCTTTGAAAAAAAATTAGTAAATATGAATAAGTGGGGTAGTTAGGAATAATATAGGGGACTAGGTAATAGCATTCATGGGCAATATTTACAATGAAAACCACCCTTACGATAAAGCTATATGCCCTAAAAAAGGCATATCGACTACAGAGGTATTATACTTTTTCTTACTAATGATAATCCTTCTCTTTCATATGTTTTGACTGACTGTAGGTATCTGCTTACAAGCTGGCGAACTCCCTAATACACCATATATTCAATGAGGAGAACAAGGTGGCATATGCTTTGGCGAAAGAAGGGTCTATGTTAAAAGGGACTAACTCATATGTTTCTTTGACAATTACTCCTTTGTTTGTATTAACAGAATTAACAGCAGACAAGAAAGGAACCTCTTTTGTGCGGCATAAAAGGCCATCATCATCATCACATGGAAATAACATATATTATATTAACCCCCCTTCCCCATTAAAAAATTTACTAGTGTCATGCCTTGAGCCTACACCGTAGACGTGGCTGGCACTCGAGAACCATTGATGGCCCTAGGCAAACCATTGGCCAGGTTCAACTCTCAGCGGAAGACTTAGTCAAGTGAAATAGAATCACACAAGCAACTCAACTCGTAAATAAAGTAGTTAACTCAAATTACTCAAATGAACATAAGTGTTCAACTCATTGTCTTTAAAACATTACCAATGGAAATGAAAGAAAGACTCCTCAAATAATATTATCTATCTGTGAAGCCTCTAATACTATGAGGGATGTCGGGACAAGACCCTCGATCATCCTAACAAAACTGAAATAATGAAAATAAATAAGGGACCCTCCGGAAGCAAGGAGACTCACCAAACAACTCTGGAACTGCAAGTTGTATCAATGAAGCTCCTATTGATGACCCTGATCTCCTATATCTGCATCATGAAACGATGCAGGCCAAATGGTGTCAACACATTGAATGTACGATCATGTAAGGGGAAACTAAACATAATATAACAACTTGAACTCGGAAAGAAGGAAACATACTCACCTCAATTCGACTTAATTCAGCCGCAACTCATGGATACTCTACTCAATGGAGTATAAAAACACCAATAAAGAAGCAATATATATAAAGCATTTAAAATAGTAGATAACAACTCAATGCATTTAGAAATACAATAATAACTCAGTTTGTATATAAAGATACAAAATAACCCAATTGGGAGATTCTCTAACCGACAACCGTCACTATGACCTATGTGATGATATAACATCTCACACACGCTACCAGAACTGTCATACACCTTGCCAGAGTATTAGACATCCATAACTAAGTGGATCCACTAAGATATGCTTAAAATAAATAAGGAATCATCTACAAAGTATGACCCTTTCTACCCATGTTGGCTATATGGTTTTTGAGGACTTTGAGTTGTATGAACTCGTCTCCATCGGTGCTCAATACTACTCCAAAAATATAACTCAGCTCATATATTTAATAACATTTCCTCATCCTCAAGATTTGAGATTATGACTCCAAAGGTTCTCTTAAAAGAGATCATACTCAAAAACTCCTCATGAACTTATTGGGAAATAGATATTTCCTCTCATTTTAAATGTAAAAACATTTATTCTTGGGAATATTTAGTTTCCATATATTCATTTTGAAAAAATGAAATTCAACTCTCTTCATCCTCAAACTCAAGTACAAAAGTCTTAAAACAAGTTTTAAAAGATTGTAAAAGACTTCTCTAAATGACTCGAAAGAATTCTGAAATCATTACTCTTAACCCTACCTTGAATTTGAATTATGAATACAACGGTTATGTTTCATGTTATGAATGATCTCTCGATGTTTAGATGTATGTTAGAGCAGTTAAAATCAAGAGGGAGTAAATGTATACTTAAAAAGAATGTAGACGGAGCAAACGATAGAAAAAGGGTGGGACCAGGCCATCTTAGTGCACTTCGGGCGTGGGGCACCAGTCCTTGATCATTAGAGATCAAAATGTGGCACACTGTTGGGGCGCCGCCCCATCCCCCTTGGCGCATTTGGGGCGTTCTAGAACATACCGATGAATTTTCTTCTTCGATTGTTGGCCCAAATTTGCCTAGAATCGAATGGTTTCTTCCCACCTCACTTAGATTCGAATACCCAACATAAGTACACAAAAATCTACTAAAAAACCCGTCATACTCCTAACATTCATGTAAAGAACTCATCATTAACGATTTAAGAACGAAACTTCAAGAAACTCATCAAGAAACTGATCAAGAACTCAAATCATTCAACCTCAAGAACGAAATTATGGATTTAAAATCAAATGATTGGCGCGTGGGTGAATAAACCTGACACTATGAGAGCTTCCATACCTCCTTAGGATCAAATCCATGGCGAAAACCCCACTAAGATTGCAAGAAACCCTTGAGCACTTGAATATTTACCTTTCTTTCTCTTCTCTTGAACTCCTCTCTAAGACCCTAAGCGCATTTAAGATTTGTGAAAACTGATCCAAATCAGTTTAGACCACTAAAATATTACTAAAAACGTTTAAAGCTGATGGGGTAAGTAAAAGACCAAAATACCCGTCATAATTTTGGGTACAGGATAACTTCAACGAGAATATCTCCCTCATCCGAACATAAAACATAGAAACTCGATGGGGTTTGAAAGAGGATTCAAAGACTTTCATTTGATATCTTATGGTCCACCTAACTCATCATGTACTGAAAGTTATGGTCATTTAAAGTTGACCCAAAACTCAAAACTTAAGCTTAACTTGAACAAATCTCAAATTAGCTCTTTTCAAATTCGTTCTTTCTAAATTTAGATCTTTTTATGAAAGAGGTGTTAATACTAGCAGCAAGCCTTTCCATTCTAATGTATTGACATATACCATTCTAATGTATTTACCCATAACTACTAAACAAAATAGCATTGCAATTGACTTGCCTAATTTTAATATGAAAATTTGATGTAAAGAAACACAATTTGAATAAAAATCAATTGCATACCTAATTTCACATTCACTTTTTTATAGTATTTGTAGGAGTTTGGTATTGGGATATTCCAATACCCTTGTTTCATCTTCCTCTAATCAAAGTTTACGAACTAAAATTCTTGACTTTGTTTCGGACCTTAGCCTGAGCTGATTCACAAAAATCCATTTTAAACATATGAACCAAGTTGTAGGCAAACAAAAAGAATAATAGTAAGCGATATGAGAGAGATAAAATTAAAGAAATTTAAAACATCAAGAAAAGAAATAATACTTCCAGTATGAATTCAAGTATTTGCTTCGTAAGATCCAAAATTATTCTTAAACCAAAATCCCAAAAAAAAAAGATTTCCCAAAAATATAGTGGAAGATGGAACAAGGATATGCTTATAGAAAAAAGTTAAAGTCAAATTAGGTATGCAAATGATTTTTATTCAAATTGCGTTTCTTTACATCCAATTTCCATATCGAAACAAGGCAAGTTATTACAAAGTTACTCATAATAAAATTTGAGCTAAAATAAGATATGCAATTATATTGATTTTTATTCAAATTAGAATTCTTTACTTTAATAAGTTTCCAAGTATGCTAATTACAAAATAACACATCATAAAAGTGAAGGGTAAGTTAGGTATGCAATTGATATTTATTCCAATTGGATTTCTTTACATTAATAAATTTCCATATCAAACAAGGTCTGGCAATTACAAAATTACACACGATAAAAGTGAAACTAAAAAAAGGTATGCAATTGATTTTTATTCAAGGTTTTTTGAACAAGTCATTTACTAATTTATCATTGGACTATGTGAAGTCAAATGATAATGTGTTGGATCCACATACAAAAGTCCTAACTAGAGATGGATTAAGAGATCATCAAAGAAATCATCATTACGGTGACTCTACCTAGCAGATTGGAGATCCCAAGATATTGGTTCAAGAAAATCAAACAAATTTGTGACTGAAGGTTCGACATTTTCAATAAACTCAATTTATTACTATGATAAAGACAATTTTCATGAACAAGGATAAAGCATTAATACATTTTAACGAGTTGATAAAACTTAATGTTTTTTAATGGTTTCTATGTTTGGTTGGTTTGATTAAAAAATGTAAGCTGCTTCAAAATAGATGATTGTAAAAGCACATTCTCTATATACTCATGAAACGAGAAAATGTTCATGGTTGAAACGAACACAACAACATGAATCATATATGGTAAAAGATTAATTGTGTTGCATGTGGTTGTCTTGGTATACACAAAACTCAACGATTCAAAGATATCCAATCTACCTATTGATCAAGTACATTCGACAAATGTTCACTACGGAAAGTTAAAAGGGAAACCTACTTATCTAGATGTAATTAATCCTTGCTTGTAAAGTACATACATCTTCTTTATGTTTTGTTAAAGTCATTCTACAATCATGTGGGAGATTGTTGGGTTTTAAAAGGCATGAATAGAAATTGAAGAGTTGTGACTCTTTTGAAGAGTTGTAATTTTTCTTAAGATTTGTGACTTTTCTGAAGGGTTGTGACTTTTTCAAAAAATTATGACTTTTTCAAAGGGTTGTGACCTTTTTGATAAGGCATAGTAAGCATATGTTCACACTACCCTTTATTGTCTATAAATAGAGGGGTATTCTCTCCTTTTTCAACAACGAATTATTTGAAGTTCTTATTCTAAACAAACAAATGCTGCTTGTTTACTTTATTTCCATTGAGTGGTTCATCTGCACAATGAATTTAGGTATCAGTACACCAATAAGTAAGATCATTTTATCCAGGGATGATATATTCCATTAACCTGAGGTACTTGAGGAGAATAATTTTCTGAAGGACACATGTGCATTCAGTGGACTCAGTTTTCTTCTTTTCGATATTCCTTCTATTTTTTTGCATATTATATTTTCTTTACTCGTATTAACTTTGTTGTTTTGAAAATATACTTTAAAGTTTGTTGTGTATTATAAAGTATTGCGAAGTTATTGTTCTAAATACTGAAGAAATATAGATAAATAACGAAAGGTCCAAAATTACTATATGGGTCCTTAGAATGCAAATATGTCAGGACCTAAAATCGGGTGTTATGACACTTGTCTTATTCAACTAAGATAGATCAGTGTATTTAACCCACGAAAAGGATAAATGCGGAAGTAAGAATGAAATTAATAACTAAACACAATATGATAAAGTAGATCTCATAACATAGAAAAACTATCCCAAAAACCTGGTGTCACGTGTACAAGCCACTAAGTAATACAACGGATTCAAAAGAAATACAGGTTTGAATGTCTACAATACTAGAATAGTAGCAAGACATATTCAAGATTATGCGATGTTTGCCAATATGACTAGCAGCCACCTCACGGACTCTAAAGGTGTCATGACCCAGAGATAGACGTGATGACACTTGTCTATTCCAACCAAGACAAGTAAGCCTCAACCGAACGAAAAAGAAAGAAATATGATAATATAAAGTAAGAACAAGATAATGCAGAAAAATTTATTCTTTCTATTAAAACCCCAATATATGGTTGTTATGCATACAACTCTCAATCTTTGTTTCTCTAATGGAATTAAGCTTTTGGGAAAAAGGAAAAGAGGGCCCATCGAGATGACAAGAAACTACTTTCAAGTCCTCCAACGAGCCTCAGAAAGTGAGAAGACGAATAATCACATTAAACCAGCTCGGTATCTACACAAGTGTAGAAGCAATGAGTAAGTACCAACAACACGGTAACCAACAAGCAACCTAGCTCACTAAAGTAGTTGTTCGGTATTTTTGAGTATTTTTGTTCAAGAACTTTCGGCGAGCCCGACCTTGCTTGCCAAAGTGGTTTGGCGACTCGCTGACCGGTTCTGCGAGTCTTCCTTTAACTATCTACGTGAAATTTTTCTTAACTTCATCAAACATTTTCCACATTGTTTGGCAGGTATGGCTAGAACAAAGGTTGTTGGTAGGAATCAATCGCCCTGAAAGAGGGTACGTGGTATTGCTATATATGAGGAATTGGCTACTTCCCACACCCTGGATACCAAGCTTCATCTGAAAGGAGGAAAGGGTAAGAGCAAAGGCCCAGTGCAACCCTCACAAGTATAAGAGAGTTCTGACATTGAGGGGATTTATGAAACATACCTCACTCCCTCTGACAACGAGGGTGGTTCTGAGGATAATTCTTCGGCCTCTATTTATGAGCCGAAATATGATCAATTACTACAGACTAGGAGAGCATAGCTTTGCTCCAAATCTATGCATGATCCGTCTAGGATCCCAGAGCCTCCGAAGCGTACTCCTTCTTCTCTAGCTCTAGCCACAGCTCCTGCACATATATTGGTCCAGGTACCACCAAATCAGGGTTCTCCTTCCTGGTCACTCAATAGACTTAAGGTTGAGAGTTCGACGACCATATTAGAGGAGAAGTGGTTGTCCAGTGATGGTGTGGTGGACAAATATCTTGATGTGTGGAGCACTCTAAAGTTCCAAAAGTTTGAGGTTTTCAAAAAACCCCAGGGACCTTACATTCCTACTTAGGTCTAGGAGTTTCATGCATCGTATCGAGAGCTGGTTCCAAAAATGAAAAAAAATGACAGCATGTTCAATCAAGCATATGAGGTTATGGTTAGAGGCCGGATGGTTAAATGCAACAGCTCGAACATAAATGTAGTTCTTGGGTACTCTTAGAACTTCATGCATAATTACCCCTATTTTGTCAAGAAGAAAACCATAGAGGATCGTAAGAGTTGTCTAGCACCCGTCCTCTCTGAT
Source organism: Solanum stenotomum (assembly GCF_019186545.1). Taxonomy (NCBI): domain Eukaryota; kingdom Viridiplantae; phylum Streptophyta; class Magnoliopsida; order Solanales; family Solanaceae; genus Solanum; species Solanum stenotomum. Next base: position 24,554,190 of record NC_064292.1, read on the forward strand.
ATCACTCCAAGGTGGATTGAGGATGGTGCCCAGATCGAGAAAAAGGACCTCAATGTAGTTGTTTGGTACTGGTTCAGGTTTATTAGCAACACTATCATGCCCTCCCAGAATGATTCGATCCTCCGACACCCAAAGGCTGCTTGTTTTTATTTTATTATGGATTGACAGAAGCTGAACTTGGGGCTGCTCATCGAGGAAGAGATTGCCATGAGGGCCAACTAGAGTAAGATCTCACTGCCTTTCCCTATCTATATCATAGAGCTTGCCGGCGGGCCCGTGTTCCTAAAGTTGAGAAGATGGGTGTAGAGGTAACCCCACCTCTTCTACTAAAATCCGATGCATAGAGGCTGAGAACATACGTGATGAGGTTGATATGAGTAGGGTTGCACTGGCTAATACATCCCCGATTGTTGATGTTGATATTTTGCCGACCAAGGTACTCATGCCTCCTCATGCTACTGGGCCTACATGTACTTCTAGATCTTTTATTGCACCCCCTCCCTCTAATTTTCTACTACTTATGCCTGTGCATCTTGACCCCCTATCACCTAGGCAATGCTTTATAAGATGGGTCATCTGGCCCAATCTGCTAATGTACGACCTCCCAAGTAGAGGCCATCATGCTTGGGTTGATAGAGAGGGAAATTTCTTCAACTCTAGTTCCTATTAGGGCTGAATTGAGGGAGCATAGATCGTTGATTCAGGGCCACAAGTTTGCGTTGGATGCCCTTATGTTGAGGGTTGAGGATTGTGAGAGGAGTTAGGGTCAACTTTTGATGTGACGATCTTGAAGGCTGATGTTGTTGAGCTAAGGAGAAATGTGGATGGGTTAAGTCCACTGACTTGTTGATGTTGTTCGGCATAGTGGAGATTCCTGAGGTCCCCAGCATAGATATTCCAACTACTTTTGAGGCTTCTCTGGTTACTACTGGAGATGAGATTAGAACTTATGATGTTGATTCTGAGTACGAGGTTGAGATAGATGAGAAGCAGCTAGGTGTTCGAGAGGAGGTCGTATATGAGAATTTGGCAGACTTGGAGGGTGCAATGTTTGAGACAGCTAGGAAGGCATTGCTCTAGAAACTTCTATAATGGGATCTATTGGAGCCAAAGATGTTGTAGAGCTGGGCAATGATGCCCGAACAACGGGTGTGATTGATATGCAGACTTCACCCAGGCTTAGCCTGGCAGGATGACTCTCTTGCCTCCCTTTCTGTTGCTTTTTAGTCTTTCTATTACTTCTTTGCTTTTGAGGACAACTGCTTATTCTTGTTGGCAGGGTGAGGTATTTCCATACCTACCTTTATTGGGTTGTTTTTGTGAAAATTGTTTGTTGTTGGTTTTGGTTTTTTGAATATTGGAGCTTATTGGTGTTTATATCTATATCTTGGTTGTTGATCCATTTTTTTATTGTGCAAATGATTTTGAACTGATTTTTAAAAAAAATGCACCTCTTTTGTGTTTGATTGTGGCAGTTTTCTTACATTTTTTAGTGTCGATTATGGTCAATACCGATGACTTGAATAGTGCTCTCAATTCAACGATACGAATGTGCGGCTATAATAAGGCAAACTGAGTTACATAGGTCATATGTGAACTCTTAGCATCTCGTTGTGACTAGTCGATTGTCGATTAAATCTCTTGTGATGAACATTTCACGCTAGCTTGAAAGTGTGGAGTCCTGTTTGATAATGGTATCGAATGCCTTTCGTGGTGAGGTTATCTTGAATATTGTGCTCGATGACCCCTAGATTTTTCCCTGTTAGTCTGATTGATTGAGTGAAGTAAGCGATTGAAATGATCTTAGGCAAAAGTTTGAATAGTGAACCAAATTGATAACATACCTCTTTGTGACCACCTTTTGAGAAGTGTTAACCTTGCTTGGCACCTTTTGAGTCTATCCTTTTCTTTGGAAGAAACTTGAGAAACTTTGATCACTTTGTCCCATCACCTATACCCTTCATGAAGTATTGGTTTGTTGAATAGCCAACTCAGGCTAAAATGTTAAGTTGGGGGGTGTGGTAAAAAAGAAGGAAAGTCAAGAATTGTGAAAAATCCCCCTTTTGAAGCATAGTTCGAAAAAGATGGAACCCCTCCATGTAAAAAAAAGAGAAATAAAAGAAATGGTGAAAAAGAAAAAAAAATGATTTTTTAAAAAAAATAAAGTGTGTGAAAGAAGTAAAAGCAATGGGGTATCCGATGAGTCATGTATAGTGAAATAATGTGGTGGATTGTAAACATGTTTCAATGTAAAAGAGAAGGAGAAAAAGTGATTTTTCAGGCCATACTTCACGAAGGTAGAAGCTACTAAGCCAAAATGACCATACCTTTACACTCAGCCCCGTTACAAGCTTGAAAAAACCTTTCCGATCTTGAGTGAGCTGAAAAGAATGGTGATTGGAAAAAAAGAACAAACTTATGGGTGGAATCAAGCATGTGTTCATCTTTGTGAGTGTTAGAGTTGTCTTTGATTCTAGTATCCTAAAATGTTGAGAGATTTTATGTGAGCATGGAATCATCCCTGTTGTGAGGCATCTGAATGCTTTTGTAAAGCTTGAACTTGAATTTGAAGCAAGCATTGTGATCTTGAGTATACTTGATAATAGTGAGTCACAATTTAAAACTTAGAGTGCACAATTGAACATTGTATGTGCAGTTTGAACCTCTTGTGTGCATTTGTGTTGAGTCTTAAGTAGCACTTTTTTAAGACATCCTTATTGAACTAATTGATCTTGAGTTTTGTTTGACGACACATAAAATTTTAAGTTGGGGGTGTTGATGACTCTTAGATTTTAACTCATTTAGGGCTTTGTTTTCATAGTTACATGTCCTCAAATGCCTAATCTATGCTCTAAATTAATGTTAAACTGTTGATTTGCAGCAATGAAGCCTAAGGAGAAAAGCAAGGACTTAAGCGGGCAAAAAGGAGTGAAAAAGATGAAGAATTTGAAGGAAGGCAATCCTAATGATCGCCATGACCACTCAGCGAATAGCCGAGTGGCTCTTTAGGTCACAAAAGTTCCAGCGTGCCAACCTTGGGGAAAAACCCACTTGGTGACAGAAATAGACAGTCACCGGATTGCCGAATGACTCGACGACATCGACCTCAATCGCCTAAAGTGAAACAACCCTAAGGACTAAGAGCCGAGGCAAACCGGCGAAGGATTGGAGTGAAGGGCGCGTCGCCAACATTGTTGGCGATGCATGACTTATTTTGTCTAATGGCCCTAAAGGCAAAAATTTGGGGAAGTATAATATGAAATTTGAAAAAGATCAGAGAATCATTCAAGCATTGTAGAAACTAAATCCAGTTCTCCTAAGTTTTCGATTGTAGACTTTGAAGCTTTTGAGACTTGGTTTTGAGGATTTTCAATTGGGTTTTTGAATTAATAAGATTTGAAACATTATAGAGACTTGGAAACCATTACCTAGCTAATGGCTAATATAGTTGGTAATTGTTTCTTTCTTTTTATTACGTGTAGCTAAAACCCCAATTCTTGGGGTGTGAACATGTGATTATTGGCTTAATTAGATTATGTGTATTGTTGTTTGCTGATTTTAATGCTTAATTGAAGTTGGTTTAATCGATAGTTGTGTGTCAATCTATGAATTATAGTTGCTAATGCAATTCTAGCTTACTATTTTAGGCTTTCTTGAGAATGTGGTTTTCGAACAAAGGTTTTCGATTAATGATTGTAGTTATTGGGTTTGTAACACCCCACTATTTGAAAGAGCTAGAATTAGAAAGAAACCATTTTTGGAAATTTTGGCCAATCAAGCTAAGTATAAGTTTTGGGTCAAATTTAAGCGACCATAACTACTAGCACATAATGATTTAGGTGAGCTACAAAAAATCGTATGAAAGTTCTTGGAATTATATTTCCAACTCCACCGAGTTTGCTAATTTTTGAGTCCGTATGAGGGAGATATGCCCGTTTGAAGTCCTATTGTCCGAATAAGAAAAAGTCAACCGGATTATAAAGGGGTATTTTGGACTTTTCCATACCCAATTAATTTATTTCGTTTATGGTAATTACTTAGGGGTCTAAACTGAATCAAGTCAGTTTACACACTCAAAGATTTCACGATAGGGTTTTTAGAGAAAGAATGCAAGAACAGAAAAGAGGAGAAAGAGCTAAAGTTCGTCCTTCTTTTCACTTGTGGATTTTTCCAAGGGTTAATCCCTACAAGGTATGTGAGATCACATAGTGTTGGGTTCGTTCAGCCAAGCACCAATCGGTTTTATTTCAGCGTGTTTGTTTCTTGAAAGAAGAGTTTATGAGTTCTTAATGAATATTGTCGAAAGTTTCGTTTGAATCTTTATTGTTGAGTTTTGGAAGAGTTCTTGAGTTAATTGCATGAGGTTTAAGGTTGTTTTGAGTAGATTCTTGCATACTTTTGTTGTGTATTAAGATCTAAGTGTTTGGGGAAGAAACCAATCGAAACTAGAGGCTTTACAGTTGAAAAATGAGCAAGAAAATTCAGGGATTTATAGGCAGGGCCCTGGGGTGCCGTGCCACTCAGAACACCCCAAATAAGTGTTTGAGTTTGGGCTCCGGGGTATCATGCCATTCAAGGTGCCCTAATCGAACTTCTGAAGTTGAGGGTCTGGCGTCAAGCGCCAGGGACGCTAGGTCTTCTACCCTTTCCCACTTCTTTCTGTTTGAGTTCCCTTGAATTGTACCTATGTTTTCTAGTTGATTTCTACACTCTAAGATACATCTAATAAACATGATATCATCCATAAACATGAATCTTAACCTTGAATCCAAAAATTCAAATTCTAGGAAAGTTAAGACCCAAGTCTAGATAGTTCTTAGAGTCTTTTCAAAAGTCTTTTGCAAATGCTTTAAACTTGTTTTAAGATTTGAGTTTTGAGTTTCATAAAGAGTAAAGAGTAAAGTTCATTTCTTCAAAAGAGTATATGGGGATTATATATTCCCAAAGAGTAAATATTTTCATATCTAATCAAGAAAGGAAACACCTATTTCCACAAGAGCCTCTGAGCTAGTTTTCAATAGAGAGGGTGGAACTAGTTGCATACCAATTAAAGGGTTTTTCTAGAATCTTGTTTGATTAATGGAAAAAAAATAGGGTTAGATGTGCACCACTTGTGAGTTGGGATTTGTTGGAGGAGGCCTTCTTCTGGAGTTTCTTTCCCTGTGAACTGAGAGAAGCGAAGGTACGAGAATTCCTTACTCTTAAGTAAGAATCTATGAGTGTTCATGACTACAGTCTGAAGTTCACCCAAATTTCCTGCTATGCTTCAGAGATGGTTCCTGACATAGGAGGCAGAATGAATTTGTTTGTTGCTGGGTTGTCTTATTTGTCAAGTAAGGAAGGCAAGGTAGCTATGCCGATATGAGATATGGACATAGAAAAGTTGATGATCAATGAGTAATAGGTTGAGGAAGAGAAGTTGAAAGATAGAGTGGAATTTCGAAACAAAAGAGTTAAGACAAGGAATGAGTTCGGGCAGCAAAAGAGCAATGCCAACCACTCATCTTTCGAACAGAAACAAAAGCGACTTTCTCCATCATCTGCTAGTGCACCTGCACCAAGGAACACAGGTGAGTTCAATAAATAGAATTCATAGAATTTCAAAGCTAGACCTGCGCATTCTTACGCTTGTATGGCACAAGGGGGTTGTAAGACTCCTACATGTGCTAAGTGTGGTAGGAACCACTTAGGGGTGTGTCCTGAAGGCTCCATTAGTTACTTCAAGTGTGGCCAAACGATCATTTTATTAGAAAGTGTCCTAAGAATAGGCAAGGTAATGGAAATGTGGGTAATAGAGCCCAATCTTCATCAGTTGCTCCAGTTTGACTAAGTTGACTAAGTTCGTCGAGGGGTTCTCATCGACTTCTTCCCCTTTGACTAAGTTGACTCAGAAAACAATAAAGTTTCAATGGGCTAAAGCTTGTGAGAAAAGCTCTCAGGATTTGAAAAAGCAGTTGACTACTGCCTCAGTAATAACATTACCAGAAGGTACACAAGGTTTTTTGTATATTGTGATGCATCCAGACAGTTGAAATTTCATGAGAAGAATTACCCAACTCATGATCTAGAGTTGGCTTCCATAGTATTTGATTTGAAAATATAGTGTCACTATCTTTATGGTGTTCATGTGGATGTGTTCACCGATCAAAAGAGTCTCCAGTATGTGTTTAGTCAGAAAGAGGAGCTTAATCTGAGACAGAGGAGGGGGTTAGAGTTACTCAAGGATTATGACATGGGTAATCTATATCACCCAAGTAAGGCTAATGGTTTTGCTAATGCTTTGAGTAGGTTGTCTATGGGTAGTACCGCCTATGTGGAGGAAGAAAAGAGAGAGTTAGTGAAAGATGTGCAAAGACTTGCACGATTAAGAGTTCGACTAATGGATTCCACAGAATGAGGAGTAGTGGTGATGAATGGGGCTGAATCATCATTAGTGTCAGAAGTGAAAGAGAAACAAGACCAAGACCCTATTTTTCTTGAATTAAAGGCAAATTTTCATAAGCAAAAAGTAATGTCTTTTGAACAAGGGGGAGATGGTTTTTTGAGGTATTAAGGTAGATTGTGTGTACCAAGGGTAGAAGAACTCCAAGAGAGAATCATGAACGAAGCTTCTAGCTCTAGATATTCTATCCATCCGGGTTACACAAAGATGTATCGGGACTTGAGAGAAGTGTATTGGTGGAATAGTACAAAGAAAGGTATTATTGAGTTCCTTGGTAAATGCCCGAATTGTCAACAAGTTAATTTTAAGGACCAAGGGCTCGGTTGTCTGGCTCAGAATATACAACTTTCAGAATGGAAGTAGGAGATGATCAATGTGGATTTCATCACAGGTTTACCACATTTTTACAGGCAGCATAATTCGATTTGGGTAATTATAGATCGAATGACTAAATAAGCCTATTTCTTGCCAGTTAAGACTATCCATTCAACATAAGATTAAGATAAGTTATATATTCGAGATGTAGTCAGATTTCATGAAGTTCCAGTCTCCATTATTTGAGATAGAGGTGCACAATTTACTGCACAATGTTGGAAGTCATTCCAGCAGGGTTTGGGTTCAAAACTGAATTTGAGTAATGTTTTTCATCCTTAGACTGATGGTCAAGCACAATGCACCATTCAAACTTTAGAAGATATGTTGTGGGCTTGTATGATTGATTTCAAAGTTAATTAGGATGATCACTGATGAGTCCACAATTTGGACTCATTTAGGGCCTCATTTTGATAGATTTAGTGTCCTCAAATGCGTATTTTGTCTCAATATGTGATGTAAATCCTTAAGTTTCAGGTATTTGAAGTTTGAGGCAAGCATATACACTACTTGGCAAAAAGGAACAAAACGGCTCAAAAGACGAAGAAAAGAAGAGTTGAGGATCACCTAATATATTAGGTGAGTCACCGAATTGTTTTTCTCTCGCCTAATACTCTTGTGTGGTGAGCCCTGAATGAAAGGCTCAAGTCGGAGGTGAAAAAGAGTAGTCAGCAGATCGCCGAACAGTTCCACGAAGTTGTACTTTATCGCCCAATGATTCAAAATGCGAAGATGTTGAAGGCAAAAGCAGAACGGCGATGAACCAGACCGAAGGGTGGATCGCCAAGTGTATCGGCGATCCCAACTAACTGCACCGAGTGGTCCTTCGCGGCACAAATTTTCAAACACTATAAATACGTGTTTAAATTGTTAGCTTTGCATCAGACCTACTATTATCATATTTTTACAGTTTTTTAGAGTTCATAGTTCTAAAGTGTTTTTGGAGACATAAGGTTTTGAAGATTTTCAATTCTAAGAAATTAGAAGTGGGTATCAAAGAATCTTCATCCTAGACGTGTGTAAAGACATTTTCGATCATACCCACTTGATGGAAACAATTGTTCGTATCAATTTCTATCTCCTTTTCATGTCTAGCTAAAACCCCAATTGTTGGGGAGTGATTTTGTGAATATACGTTAAATTTACTATTGGGTCTTGATTTTTGATAGTCTATTTGTTGTGTAAATGCGATTTTATTTAGTAGTTGTGTATGAACTTAATGGGATTGTAGTTGCAAATACAATTTCATCTTAGTGTTTTTGGCTTGCTCGAGAGAGAGGTCGTAAAACTAAGACAACTATATTGATGGCCAGTTGTATTGGATTGACATAGGTTTAGCTCGAGAGAGTGAATCCTAGTCCTTCTCCGACACATTCAGCTTGAAAGAGTGAATGGGCTAATGCGGAAGCTGTGCTTAATGAGGCAAGTTAGTGTTCGAGAGAAACCTATTTAATTCAGGGTAAGTTGTTCATGAGAAAGCTTACACCCACTAAAGTTTATCCTAGTCACAAATATCAAACTATTTACTATAAATGGCATGTACCCGATTGTCTAGTTTATTCCCGTATTCCTATCACATGCCAAGAATCCCGTATCCTTAACTCACATTTTTATATTTTTATTGTTCTTGTTGTTAGTTGAATACAAATCCCACATTGATAATTCACACATTCGTGTAACTTTTTGATTTGAAATGTGTTTATTCAATAATTTTTTTAGCTATGACTAATTATAACTCGATTTTACTTTCCTATTAATTTTTGCAAACACTCCCTTGGGACTCGACCCCAACCCATTCAGTTGGGTTATATTACTGCACGATATCATTGACACTTGAATTGGAAATCTTGTCTTTCATTATGTCAAACATCAAAATGGCGCCGCTGCTGGGGATTGGTGATTGTTCAGAATATTTAGTTTAGTAGCATTTTTGTTCTTTTTAGTTGTAGCTTTACTTACTTAATTTTTAGTTTTGTTTGTTTCTTTGTGTTGAAGCGGCAAGTATGAGCGTCAATGGAAGTAATGGTAGCCAGGTGGGCCATCAAGATGACATCAGAAATCTTAACGATGTCCAAGAGTCCAATGCTAATGACCCCCACCTCATGGGAGGTCCGCTTACCTCCAGTCGAAGGGAATGCAGTGTTCCACATCATGAGCACTATGTTGCAACTCTTGCAACTTAAGGGACTCTTCGGTGGATTGGCACATGAAGATCCTCATGAACATCTTCAAAACATCGTTGATGTATGTGGACCAATCTCCTTCAAGAACATCTCCCAAGATTCAGTTCGGTTGAGGTTATTCCCATTCTATCTTATGGGAAAGGCATGTAAATGGCTGGCTGAATTGCCACGTGAATCAATCACTTCTTGGGAAGAGTTGGTAAATGCTTTTCAAGTGCAATTTTTCCCTCCATCGAAGATGATGACTCTTCGGGATAGCATTCAGAGCTTTAAGCGTCTAGAAGGTGAGCCAGTACACGAAACTTGACTGTGATTCAAAAAGTTGGTGTTGCAATGCCCAACCCATGGCTTGCCTGATAAAGTATTACTGCAGTATTTTTACCGGGGTCTTGACTTGGTAAATAAGGTTGTTGCTGACCAACTTTCTCTGAGAGATTTGATGCAACAACCTTATGCAATAGCAGCTCAGCTCTTAGATGGCATGACTACCATAATCAGGGCATGGTATACCTGGGAAGATCAGGTCTCCCCTCTCACATTCAAGCTGACCAAGAAGAAGATGGAGAAGGACCAAGAGAGGGACCAAAAGATGGCCAATATCATGACACAACTTAATATTTTGTCTAAAAATGTCATGTGAGCTGGTGCTCATAGTGTAAATGCCGTAGGTTTCGGGTGTGCTAATCCGGAGGATTCCAAGTTGGAAGCCTTGTATAATGAATAGGAAAATTTCTTATCCAACCAAGGCGGTGGCTATCGCTCAAACTACCAGAGATAAGGTGGTAACCGAGGTTGGACGAGGGATGAAGGTTGGAAGGATCGAGATTCTGAATGGAGGGACTGTAATCCAAATTGGAAGGATGGGGAGAAAGATAGGTATATACCTCCTCACGAGTGCCAAAAGGCAAAATATTCGGAAGGTGGTAGGTCTGAGGATATACTCTCTTGTATCCTTAACAAAGTTGAAGGGTCGAATAAGGTTTGAAATGAAACGAAAGAAGATGTATCTACCCTTAGCAAGACCTTTACTTCCCATTCATTGTCGATCATGCAGTTGGAGACCCAAATAGGTCATATGTCGTCTCATCTCAGCCCGATACAATAAGAGGGTTTGCTTAGTGACACTATGGCTAACCCTAAGAATGAGGTTTGAAGGCGGACTTCTATCATGTTGTGACGTTAACTAACGCGCTGCTTGGGAGGAAACCCAAGTTTTCTTTTATGTTTTCTGTTTGTTGACATAATTGTGTGTTGATTGTGCAGGTTAATGTGTGGGACATGTTTAAAAAATGCAGATTGGCGAGCTAAAGTCCATTCGGTGAAACGCTGAAGAGGTCGGCGATCCCGACCTAATCCTCCATTCGACTCAAGACATCTTTCAATTAGAGTCTGTAAAAATCGGCTAGCCCAAGAAATTATTGGTGAATCACCGACCATGTTGGCGATCCCGACTTAATCCGCTGTTTGGACCACCAAAATTGATGGGAATCCTATAAAACTCGACGAGGTAAGTATCCACTCGGTGTTTTACCGATTGGATTGGTGACCACGACTAACATCACCGATCGGGAGAGAACAAGATGGGTTTTTTAAAGAGCCAAAGGTTTAAAACTTCACATCATTGATTTTCCCTCGCTTTCAAACTTGCCAAACTCATACCGACTTAGTATATTTTACTTCTTGCTATATTACAGTATTTTGATTTATGATTTGTGCTCGGATTTGGATTACATTGCCGCCTAGCATTTCAATATGATTTTTATCAGCATCAAAGGTTGGTTTTCCGAACCCCATGTTTATTTTTGAGAATTTTGTGCTCATTTATGACGAAATTATATTGTTAATGAGTTCTAAGCCTCTCTGGTAGTGCTAGGATGGTTGAATGCCTATTTTTAAATTGCAAACATTGCCTATATTGTTTTAAATGTTGAAATCCCATTATTTTGTGCATTGAAAAATTTTAAATCATGTAGGATTGTGCTCGTATGATATGGGTCCTGTTTAAATTTGAGTAGTGCATTATTTGATTTGGTTTTCAGAGTTTCCAGGGCTGAATTCGAGAAGTTGGGTTTAAAATAGGCACGTTGAGTAGTTTCGCGAGCTAGGTCGAGGTCGCCGATTCACTCGATGGTTCACCCAATCTCCTCATCTCGCCTTGAGATCCATGTTATACCTATTGTTTGGCTCTTGAACTTTCTGCGAGAAGCCTTAGTAACTGAGAAAACTTAGTTATTCGCCGACCGGGTCGGTGAGTCTCTTTGCAACTGATCTTCAAGGCTTTTGTTCGAATGTTTTTTCATTTTTCTAAATATTTTGCAGACATGGCCAGACCTAAAGTTACTGGGAAAATCTTACCACCCCGAAAGATAAGAGCACTAAATTTCAAAATGAATGAAGAGAGATCGAATCTTCCAAAGCAGAGAAAACAAGAACACCCACCTAAAGGTACAAGCAAGGGAAAGAGGGCTACCACCAGAGACACCTCTATTTCTTCATAGGTCACGGGGAATGTTCACAGTTGTATAGAAATTTCTGGCAGATACAGATGTGGCAGCCCTTGATGAGTCTGGTGCAATTATGCCTTTCACACTGACTCTGTGCACTGATGCCCATGTTCAGAATGATGCACCAGACACAAATAGAGCAGCTGAGTAGACATGATCCTCTCTTTACCTCCCGATCTATCTTTATTTTTGTTGACTTTGGGATAATTTTTTTGCATTTGAGAACAATTGATTTTTATTTGTGGTGGGGTGAGGCCCACGTTCTGTTTATTTGGGTTGCTGTGATTAAAATTCTGTTATACACTACTTTTTGTGGATGTTTGAGCTTGTGGCTCCTTTTGTTTTAAATCATAAATGATTTTGACCCTTTCCAAAATTTTACCATTTCTTAGTTGTGATTGCATGTGGCTATTCACTTGCAAATTTGAGTGTCAGTTGTGATCAATACCGATGACTCGAATAGTGCTAACAATTGAACAAACATGAATGTGCAGCTATGATGAGACCAAGTGAAGTTACATAGACAATATGTGAACTCTTTGAATCTCGTTGTGACTAGCCAAGTATCAAATTGATTCTCTTGTGATGAACGTTGCACACTAGTGAAACTGTGAAGTTTTGTCTGACTTTGGTATCGATGCCTTGTATGATGAGTTTACTGTGAACCATGCATGATAAAACCTAGAATTTGCCTCGTTGTTCAGGTCGACTAAGTAAGGTTATATCTTGATTTGATCTTAGGCAACTTCGATGACTGAGCCAATTTGACATATACCTCTTTTGTGGCCTACCTTGTGAGTGTGTGAACCTCTTTTGAACACCACTTAAGCCTTAGCCTTCCTTGCAAGAAACTTGATAAAAGCATGACCTTTCTTAATCCACTACCTATCATCCTCTTGACTTGTGGTTGATTGAATAGCCAACTTAGGCCAAAAGCCTAAGTTGGGGGCGCAGTGAAAAAAGAAAGCAAGTCAAGAAGTGCAAGAAAATTCCCTTTAACCCATGGTGTTGAGAAAAATGGAACCCCTCCATACAAAAAGATAAGAAAAAGAAAAGAAAAGAATAAAAAAGAAGAAGTCATGGAATAAAGTTATGAATATGAAAAAAGAAACTGGATTTCCAACCAACCATGGAAAGTGAATAATCGGATTACTTGTGAGCACAGATGAAAGTAATTAACGAAAAAGGAAGAGAGCGTTGTGAGCACCACATTTCATGAGGATGTAAGTGACTAAGCCTAAATGACCATACCTTTGCACTCAGCCCCATTACAAGCCTTGACAAGACCTTTTTTTTTATCTTGAGTGAGCTGAAACATTGTCGATTGGAAAATACAGGCAAACCTATGGGTGAAAACATGTATAGTGTTCTTCTTTGTGAGTGTGAGAGTTGCATTTGATTCCTGAGTTCTAAATGATTTAACTTTTTGTGTGAGAATGGAATGATCTTTTGTGTGAGGGTATTCGAATACTTTAGCGGAGCTTGAACTTGCATTTGAAGCAAGTATTGTGAGATAGAGAATCTTCGATAATGTTATGTCACAACTCGAATCTTTGAGTATTCAATTGATCCTAGCATGAGTAAGTTGAGTCTTGTTGTGTATATTCATGATTGAGTATTGTGTAGCACTGTTTGAGACATCCTTTTTGAACCGTTGAACTTGAGTATTACTTGAGGACAAGCAAAAGTTTAAGTTAGGGGTGTTGATGATTCCACGATTTGGATTCATTTAGGGCTTCATTTTAATAGATTTAGTGTCCTCAAATGAGTATTTTGTTCCAATATCTGATGTAAATCCTTAAGTTTCAGGTATTTCAAGTTTGAGACAATGCATGAACACTACTTGGCAAATAGGAACAAAACGGCTGAAAGGACAAAGAAAAAAAGACCTAAGGGTCACCTAACACATTAGGTGAGTCGCCAAATGGTTTTTCTCTTGCCTATTAATCCAGTGTGCTGAGCCCTGAAAGAAATATTCAAGTCAGCGGTGAAAAGAACTAGTCGGCGCGTTGCCGAACAATTCTGTGAAGTTGTACTTAATCGCCCAATGATTAAAACGTGCAGATGATGGAGGCAAAAGTAGAACGGCGATGAACCAGACCAAAGGGAAAATCACCAAGTGTATCGGTGATCCCGACTAACTGCGCCGAGTGTTCCTTCGCTGCACAAATTTTCAAACATTATAAATACGTGTTAAAATTGTTAAGTTAGCATCAGACCTTCTATTATCATATTTTTATAGATTTTTAGAGTTCTTAGTTCTAAAGAGTTTTTTGAAACATTTGTTCTTGAGCTTGAAGGTTTTGAAGATTTTCAATTCCCAGAAATTGGAAGTGGGTATCCAAGAATCTTCATCCTAAACATGTATAAAGACATTTTCAGTCATACCCACTTGATAGAAACACTTGTTGGTATCGACTTCTATCACTTTTTCATGTCTAGCTAAAACTCCAATTCTTGGGGTGTGATTTTGTGAATATGGGTCATATTTACTATTGGGTCTTGCTATTTGATAGTCTATTTGTTGTTTAAATGTGATTTCATTTAGTAGTTGTGTATGAACTTAATGGGATTGTAGTTGCATATACAATTTCATCTTAGTGTTTTTTTCTTGTTTGAGAGAGAGGTGGTAAAACTAAGACTACTAAATTGATGGTCGGTGGTATTGGGTCGACATGGGTTCAGCTCGAGAGAGTGAATCCTAGTCCTTCTCCCACACATTCAGCTCGAGAGAGTGAATCCTAGTTCTTCTCCCGCACATTCAGCTCGAGAGAGTGAATGGGCTAAGGCGTAGGCTGTACTGAATGCGGCAAGTTGGTGTTCAAGAGAAACCAATTTGATTCGGGGTAAGTTGCTCGAGAGAAAGCTTACCCCTTCTAAAGTCTAGCCTAGTAAAAAATATCCAACTATTTACTATCAATAGCCTGTACCCAATTGTCTAGTTTATTCCCGTCTTCCTATCACATCCCAAGAATCTCGTCTCCTTAACTCATATTTTTATATTTTTGTTGTTCTTGTTGTTAGTTGAATACAAACCCCCCATTGATAATCCACAGATTCGTGTCACTTTTTGAATTGAAATGTTTTTATTCGATAATGTTTTTAGCTATGACTAATTAGAACTCGATTTTACTTTCCTGTTAATTCTTGCAACCACTCCCTTGGGACTCGATCCCAACCCATTCGGTTGGGTTATATTACTGCACGCAATCGTTAACACTTAAATCGGAAGTTGTGTCTTTGATTACGTCAAACATCAATCACCTACCTCTCATTGAGTTTTCTTATAACAACAGTTGCCACTATAGCATCCAGATGGCTCCTTATGAGTCTTTTTATGGGAGAAGACGCAGATTTCCTATTGGATGGTTTGAGGTTTGGGAAATTGGGTTGATAGGACTAGACTTAGTTCATCAAGCTATGGAGACAGTGAGAGTTATCAAAGAAGGGTTGAAAACAACATAGAGTCGTCAGAAATCCTATACAGATGTTACAAAAAGAGACTTAGAGTTTGAAATAGATGATTGGGTATACTTGAAGATTTCACCCATGAAGGGCGTTATGAGATTTGGTAAGAAGGAGAAGCTTAGTCCCCGGTATATTGGTTCGTATAGTATATCTAAGAGGATTGGTAATGTATCTTATGAGTTAGAGCTACCCCAAAAGTTAGCAGCGGTTGATCCAGTGTATCACATCTCTATGTTGAAAAAGTATATGGGCAATCCTTTACTAATAATACCCACATAAGATATTGGTATCAAGGATAGTTTGTCTTATGAGGATATTCTTGTTTAGATTCTAGACAGCCAGGTTCGCAAGTTGAGAACCAAGGAAGTAACATTAGTCAAAGTTCTTTGGATAAATTAGCTTATTGAGGAAGCTACTTGGGAAGCTGAGGAGGATATGAAGAAGATATATCCACATCTCTTTAAGCCCAGAGAAATTCCAGATCAAGGTACTAATTCTCTTCTTAGTACTGTTTAATTGATATACTAAATCTGTTAGATTTGCTTGTTGGGTGTTTGAGTTGAATGTTAGATATTACACCCTTAGCCTACTAAGAGTAATCTCATTCGAGGACGAATGTTCCCAAGGGTGATATATTGAAACACCCCGCTATTTGAAAGAGCAAGAGTCAGAGAGAAACTATTTTTGGAAATAATTAAGTTTGTAAAATTTTGGCAAAGCAAGCTAAGTATAAGTTTTGGGTCAACTTACAGCGACTATAACTCCTAGAACAGGATTATTTAGGTGAGCTACAAGATACCGTATGAAAGTTCTTGGAATTATATTTCCAATGCCACCGAGTTTGCTCATTTTCGAGTTAGTACGAGGGAGATATGCCCGTTAGAAGTCGGATTGTCTGAATAAGGAAAGTCAACCGGATTATAAAGGGGTATTTTGGAGTTTTCCATACCCAATTAATTTATTTCATTTTTGGTAATTACTTAGGGGTCTAAACTGAATTGGGTCAGTTTACGCAATCAAAGATTTCACGCTAGGGTTTCTAGAGGAAGAATGCAAGTGGAGAAAAGAGGAGAAAGCCAAAGTTCGTCGTTCCTGAGCTTTCTCCTGTGGATTTCGCCAAGGGTTAATCCCTACGAGGTATGTGAGATCACATAGAGTTGATTTCATTCACCTACGCACCAATCATGTTTAATTAAGTGTGTTTCCTTCTTGAAAGAAGAATTTATGAGTTCTTGATCAATATTGTCGAAAGTTTCGTTTGAATTTTGATTGTTGAGTTTTAGAGTATTTCCTGAGTTAATTGCAAGAGGTTTAAGGTTTTTTGAGTAGATTCATTCATACTTTAGTTGTGTATTTGAATCTAAGTGTTTGGGGAAGAAACCAATCGAAACTACAGGGTTTAGAGTTCAAAATCGAATAAGAAAATTCAAGGATTACTTGGCAGGGGCATGGGGCGCCGCGCCTCCTAGAGCACCCCTAACAAGTGTCTCAATTTTGGTCTTCGGTGAGCCGTGCCACTCAGAGCGCCCCAACCTAGTTTCTGATGTTTTGGGCCAGTTAGGGCGCCATTGACGATAGGTCTTCTACCCTTTCCCACTTCTTTCCTTTTGAATTACCTTGAATCGTACCTATGTTTTCTAGTTGATTTCTACACTATAAGGTACGTCTAAGCAACATGATGTCATCCATAAACATGAATCATAACCTTGAATCCATATATTTAAATTCAAGGAAAGTTAAGAGCCAAGATTAGAAAGTTTTTAGACTCTTTTCAATAGTCTTTTGCAAATGCTTTAAACTTGTTTTAAGACTTGACTTTTGAGTTGAGTAAAGATAAAAGAGTAAAGTTCATTTTTTCAAAAGAGTATATGGGGACTATGTATTCCAAAAGAGTAAATGTTTTCACCTTTAATCAAGAGAGGAAACAATGATTTCCAAGAGAGCCTTAGGGCTAGTTTTTGAGCAATTATCTCAAATAATAGAAAGATTTATGTTGTTAAACGTATGAGCTAGTTATATTTTGGGAGTTGTATTGAGAACCGATATAGGGGAGAGTTCAGACAACTAATAGCCCCCATAATGCATGTACCCAACGTGGGTAGAAAAGGGTCATACTTTCTAGATGATTCCTTAGTGCTTTTTAGCATAGACTAGTGGATCAACTTACTAGTTAGGTTATATACCCCCAGCAAGGTATAGGACGGCCCTGGCAGCGTGAGGCAAAATGATGTCTCATCACATAGCTCTTAAGTGACGGTGGAGGGTTAAAGAAACTCCCACAGTTATATTTTATATTCTTATATACACATAGATTACTTGTATTTTCACATACAAAGAGAGTTTAAATTGTATCCTTGCATACAAGTTGAGTTACCATTGTATTTCTAAATACACATAGTTGTTATCCATGTTTTAAAAGCTTTTCTTTATACTGTATTTATATTATTGATTAATATTGAAATGAGTTGAGTTGAGACCAGGTATGTTCCTTTAGTTCATTTTAAGATTATGTCTTGTTTTATTATTCCCCTCGCATGCTCGTACATTTAATGTACTGATGCCATTTGACCTGCATCTTTTTATGATGTAGATACACGTACCTAGGATCAACATCCAGCGTATCATTGATCCAATTGAATTTCAGAGTTGTTTGTGAGCCTCCTTGCTTCCGGAGGTTCCCCTTTTATTGTTTTATCAATTTAGTTCATTAGGATGTCGTAGGCCTTGTCTTGACGTCCATCTCAGTTGTTAGAAGGTTCATTGGCAGTTAGTTCATGTTAGTTCTTGTGTCTTTTCCATTTCAGTTATATTGAGACTTGAGTTGCCACTTTGGCTAAGTTGAATATTATTTCTAAACATTCTCAGTTTATCTATGCATACTGTTTATTTAAGATTGTATCTTAAGTACATTTTTTTTTAGTAAGTCTTCCGCTAAGAGTTTAAACAAGGCAAAGGGTTCGCTTGGCGCGAGCAATGGTTTTGCAGTGCCAGTCACACAAGGGTGATGCTCGTAGCATGACATGATGATGTGCGTTCAGCTCGAGCGGGTAAATCCGAAACTCGATTCTACATATCTACCTCGAGAGAGTAGATAAATCAAGGTTTTGGGCAGTTTACATTATTAAGTTTGTCGATGTTCTAGAGAACTCGCTTGAATCGTAATAATTGTTCGAGAGAAAGCTATTACATCTATAGTCTAGCCTGCCCACTAAGATTTAGCAATTGTTAGTGAATTTCAATTACCCATATAGCAAAATAGCCTATAATCGATCACATCCCCAAGAATTCCTCTTTACTTGTTGATTCCCCTGTTTTGATAATTGTTTTAGTTGTTAATTGACAAATCAATCCCCCATCTAACATTCGTTGACAACCTTTTTTATTTTAATAAATGTTTCTGATAATTTCTATTCCTATAACCTATTAGACCACATTTGTAACTTCGTAACTGAATTAGAACTTGTACCGCTCCCTGTGTTCGACCCCAACTCTTCGTTGTGTTTTATACTAGATTACGATTGCCTACACCTAGCATTGGATGAGGTATATTTGAACGTTTATCAAAACTCTATCGCACGATTTTAGAGTAATGAGAGAAGTGGAGTTTCCTAAACATCTTCTAGCCTCTCATTCATAAATGTGGAGCGTTTTACACTCATGAACAAGACTCTACTTGACGTGGCTTATATGACCATTCTAAACCTTGTGCTCTGATTACGAAGTTTGTCACGACCCAGCGGTACCCCCGAGATCTAACATAGCGTATAGGATCCCGAAGGACCCAATAGAAGCCACTTAGCTTTCATAACATAAGAAATAGAACAATAAGAGTAAAACAATAGTCCAAGTCCAATAGTTTTAAAAGAGTAAAGTTGAAGTCTTAAACACTTGTCTCAACAGCCATCTTGTACAAAAGAATGAAATTGGGCCTAGCCCATTCATCATTTCCAAAAGTGAAATACATCAAAGAAATTGAAACAATAGAATCCGTCCTCGAAGTATAAGGACTCACCAAAGCTCGAAAATCAACCACTAGCCACGAAACTGAGAAACCTGACTATCGGACCCTAGATTTGGGGAAATGTAGTCAACACTATGTGTTAGTACAAAACAATGTACCGAGTATGATAGCTATGCATAAAGCATTTGAATCATGCTAAAAAGGAACATTCATGAAATGCAACTGACCAAGCTAGAACATGATATAAAAGGGTTAGAAAACAAAGTAATAAAACCATGGTCAAGGCAAGCTGACATCATTTAAAGCCTTTGAACACATATGAGATACTTCTTAAAGTAACCTTATTTCATTATTAATGTGGGGGATTATCCTTAACAATCATAGAGACCATGAGAGCTATACCATGATCCACCACTGTCAACCACACCCCTAAGGGTTGTTCTACTTGCCAAGGTAAGGACCATAACTTCTAGCTTAGGTAGATCCACTAGCTAAGGTCTATCTAGACCAACATACAATGGTGGCACATAGGTAAGGAATAAGGAGATTGCTACTAGAAACTTGGCCTCTATTAATGAGAGAGCTTCCATATCAATATCCTCTTGGTGTTTAGCATAAATTGAACGAAATTGTAATTTATTACTCGTTCTTATTATCCATGGAAGGGCATGTAATGTTTCTAATCCAAGTTAAGTCATCATCCATGGAAGGGTATCTTTCAATAACCAATCCAAGATATGTTTCATTAGGATAGCTCTTAATCTTTGATTTAATTAGGTGAGAAGTCCTTTAAACCATAGCACGCTTTATTATGTTAGAAAACCTTTCAAATCATGCTTTTATGTGAATATGAGAAAATCTTTTCAACAATACATCTACGTCATCATCATTGATACTTTGTTCTCAAAGCATCCTTAAAACATTTGCATAATTCCATAATTTAGGTTTCAAGGTTGAAAACTCACTTTCAATCATCAACATTTAGAAAATAAGGGTTAAATATGGATTTCATCATAATTTCATGTAAAGCTATCAATACATTCTTAATTTCATAAAACTCTTCCTTCATAGTCAAAATCCCACATCATATGATTCATAACTTGAAATAAGGGAAAAACATGGGTTCATAGGGGAATCGTCATAAAATCATAGTATTTCATCAAATCATGCATAAGAGATCATAATTCAATCTTTTAAATAAATAATACAAAATAACCCATGACAATTGAAAAAAACCCTAACTCAATTGGGGGTTTCTAACTTTGAAAATAGAGGAATTTTGGAACAATTCAATACTTACTAAATACACTAGCACAAGAAGTTGGAACAATGTCATTCCCATAATCAAGATAAACTACATATAATCTTGTGCTATAATCGTACTGATGACATGTCCAATTCTCATCTTAGATTGTGAAAAAAACTTTATATTTATAAGAACCGGTGATTTAATTCTCTGTATGTAACCTAAAACTCTATACACTAAATCATCTACTATGTAAGTAAATAAGCACACACCGTAAACGAATATATGTTCTATTCAAAATTAATAAATAATTATTCTATAATAAATACTATATCTAAACACGTGGTCAATAGTATATATCCCATCAATCTCCCACTTAGACTTTTAACTATCAAGATTGTTATAATTTACATATCTAAATGCATAGTTAATAGTATATACCCTAACAATCTCCTAAAAAGATATTTAATCTTGATAATTGTTAGAATACTATTTCTAAACTCATGATTAATTGTATAAATCCTAACAATCTCCCACTTACACTGTTAACAATGCATTTACAGCTTTCACATATATTTCTTATCAAAAGGATCTTACTTATTTGTTTTCTTATGCAACTTCATCTAGTAGTGGTTCGTCGTAACTTATCGATTTTGTATTAGATTTTCAGAGGCCCTAACATGAAACCCTTCAAAAGCTTACTTCTTTTCAGGAATTCTATCATGAAAGTCCTCTTAAAATTATAAAACCAATCAATCTTAGTTATGATTCTCCTACTACGACTAAGTACTACTAACATAGACACACTTTCATGTTCTTGAGCATTAATATTTTCCTCAAAAGTTTTTTGTATTGAAATATTAACAACTTTTTCATGTAATGTTCTTTAATTTGCCCAGAATCACTCCCACTACTTATGGTAGTAGTTTTCTATAACTAGTAACATTTCTCCCACTACTCAAATGAAATGAAACGTCAATTCTGACTTACCAATTAGATGTTCTTAAGCGTCTGAATTTACAACTTACTCATTTGTTATTTCTTTGTACAGTTCCTGTAAAGCGACTTTACTTTTAGGAACATGGATTACTAAATAGTCCTTTTCTAGAAATCTGACAGTTGTCTTAACAATTACCTTTTTTTTAGGAAAGTAAAATAAACCTTCTTTCATTCTTTTTGGATAATTAATTAACGCATACACTTTTCACTCCTAATTTGAACGAAATTAAATTCAAATGTGATATGTAGTTCATAGAACATATACCGAAACAAATAAAACAACAACAAAATAAGCCAATCATTATTCTTATCATCTTCATAAGACTCTATTTATTTTCTCTTTTACACCAATTTATTATAACGTGTGGTGTAGAGAATTGAAATGCAATTATTCTATTAGATAAGTCACTCATCAACTCTGTAGATAGGTATGCATCACTACAATCATATTGCAGTGAATTTATATATTTTACTTTATGCTATTTTCACTTGTCATAAAATATTTTGAGTTTATCAAGACATTCTCACTTACAAAACATCAAAAAAAAATTCATATCATGAGTAACTTTCTAAGAATCTCAGAATACTCAAATTCACCTCTTGCCTGAATGATCATTTACCGCACATATCAGAATAGATTAATTTTAACTTATCACTAATTTTTTTATTTTTTTATGAGGAAAGTTGATTGGGCTTATCAAGGGTATTTCATCCAATTCTAACTGTCAACGATCGCTAGTCAGTATAATAACCCAACTAAATGAGTTGGGGTTGAATCCCACAGGGAGTGGTACATGTTTAAGATTCAAGAGTAAAGTACGAATATATTCAAGTCAATCATAGGAATAGACATTATCGAAGGAAAACATAATTCAAATTAAGGGGTGAGACGAATGTCAAATAACAAGGGTTTTTGGTTTGAACTATCAGCTACAACAACAGTAAATAACACGAATTTAACAATACTGAGACGAGTTCTTGTGATGTGATTCGATTATAGGCTAATATAGACAAATGGGTAATTGCAACTATTAATAAATAGTTGTAAATCAATGAATAAGCTAGGCTTTAGTGGGGATAAACTTTCTCTCGAACAATTTACCCCGAATCAAGTTGGTTTCTCTCGAACACCAACAAGCAAGCAAATAAGAACATCCTACACATTAGTCCATTTAGTCTCTCGAGTTGAATGTGTGGAAAAGGATTTAGGAATCATTCTCTCAAGTGGAACCCATAACAACCCAATACCCACAGGCCATCAATTCAATAATCTTGGTTTTAAAACCTCTCTCTCGAGCAAGCCGAAAACACGAACGTAGAACTAAATTTGCAACAACAATCCTTAAATTTTAACCATAGTTACTAACTAAAATCACTTCTAAATAACATTTAAACTAACAGTTAGCAATACCCATAAGTTAAATCAGCCCATAATCACATAATCATACCCCAAGAATTGGGGTTTTAGCTAGATCTCATAAAAGGATAGAAATCGTTACCAAATTGTGTTTCCATCAACCGGGTAAGATTAATTTCATCTTTACAGAGGTCCAACTTGAAGAATCTCAAACACCCACTTCCAATTTATGAAAAATGAAAAACTTCAATTCTTCAAAGAGCATGAAAATATTGTCTCAATACTCAGAGTTCAAACTCAAAATCTTCTCTAATGAATGTTTAGAATAAAATTTAATACTAAACATAATGTTTGAAAATGTATTTATAGTCACCAAAAATATGCTGCGAAGCACCATTCGTCACATTAAGTAGGGATCACCGATCAACTTGGCGATCCGCCCTTTGGTCAGTTTCATCGCCTTTTTTCTTTTTCCTTGAGCATCCTCGCGTTCAGTAACTTTGGGTGATCCAACACTTCATCGTGGAACCACTCAGCGACACGCCGAATGCTCCTTTCTCTCGCCAACTTGATTTTCTCCTGCAAGGCTTGGCACACTAGAACTTTAGGCGGTTAAATGGCCACTCGCCGACTCACTAAATGGACTTGGCGATCACAAGGCCTTCATTTCTTTGCTCTTCCAGCTCGTTTTGTTCCTTTTTGCAAATTAGTGTCCAGACTTTGTTCCTCAATCCAAATACCTATAAATCAAGTGTTTTACATCAGTTATTGGCATAAAATGAGCATTTAAGGACACAAAATCTTTCCAAATTAAGCCCTAAATGATTCCACTTCATGGACGCATCAACACCCCACCTTAAACTTTTGTTTGTCCTCAAGTAAAACTCAAGTTCAGCTGTTCAAAAAGGATGTCTTAAACAGTGCTACACATGACTGAATCTTGATTGCACACAAAAAAACTCAACTCACTTATGCAGGAATTAATTTTGCACTCAAAGATTCAAGTTGTGACTCACCATTATCAAAGATTCTAAAATTCACAATTACTTGCTTCAAATGCAAGTTCAAGCTCATCAAAGGTACTCAAATTCCCTCACGCAAAGAATGATTCCATATTCACACATAATGGAATGCATGAATAGAACCCCATAATGCTACTCATGGAAAGTACTACTTTTAGGTCCTCACACTATTACTTCTTGACTTGGAACCTAGTTCCATTCCTTAACTTTTAGAACACTATGAGATACTCTCTTAAGCACATGTTAGTTCATTATTAGGTTGAACCCTATGAGATACTTTCTTAATTTTAACACTATGAGATACTCTCTTAAGTTTGTCTAAGTTCCTTGTTCACAGGAATCCTATGAGATACTACCTTAAGCATGTCTAAATCCACTTATACTCTTGAACACTATGAGGTACTTCATTAAGTAAGTCTTAGTTCATTTATACTTTAGAACACGATGAGATGCTTCTCAAGTATGCCTTAGTTCATAGGATATGGATATTGCTACTAGGAACCTTGACTCAATCATGTGAAGGTTCCCATCTCATGAGACCTAACTTTGGGAAAACCCACACTCTACTACGTAGGAGTTCCCCCTTTTTACTTGGTTAGTCCTCACATCAACTAGGTGTGGTTCCCCTTTCTACTTGGAGCATGAACCCTTTCTTCTGTGACACTGCATCTCATTGTCAATATCCACTCGGGGTCAAGCATATACTCCAAGATTTACTTGTTAAGCCTTGCTTAACATTCATAACTCATGGAAGGATGTCCTTGACAACCAATCCATGTTCATGTGATTCTATCACTTCATACTATCAAGCATTCATAAGGTAGATTTGGTGAATATAGGACTTTAACAACAATCCAACCTATTAGACTTCTATTCTCTTTTAGAATTTACTCTCAAAGCCTTTACATCAATAGTTGATCACATTAGCTTCACCCTAAAGTCCTAGCTATCTTGATGACAAACCTTACTCTCAATGATTCTTTCTTAATCTCTTCTTTATGCCTAGACTTCAAGGTATTTTGATCACATCTTTCATTACTAGGTGATTCTAGTTTTAATCGATCATAAAGGTTCAATTCTAACTTCACAAGTCAAGATCAATCATATACAACAAGGTCTACTTCAATTCAGGATTTTATGATCTTAACCTTGATCAATTACTACACATGCCATTTATTTGGGAATATCACTCATGAACCTTTAATATCACCTCTAATGGCATAAACCCACATTTATCACATTCATCAATTTAGATTAGGTTTACCATATAAATCACATGAAATCATCATAACATCATTAAAAAATCTAAATCAATCATAATTGGGTGCTATCCATTAGATTGGAAACATACCCAAACCCTACCTACAATGCAATCACAACCCTAGCTAGAATTGGGTTTTTGACTTAACAATTGGGGGAAACTATGGGGGCTCTATGGGTGGAAGAATCCGTAGATGAATAAGCTTAAAATAACTTTAATCAAAGATCTATCACAAGCTCTTAATAATGGACTTTGTTCTTGACCCAAGCTTCAAGCTTTATCTTCTTCTTCAATAGGGGTTTCTAGAGAGAGAAATATGCTTTGGAGAGGATGAAGTTGAGTTTTCTTTTGATTCTACGGAGAATGACTTAATTGAGGTAAACCTAGTTCTAATTAGCTTATATACTTGCTAGGAAGGGAATAAAATAAGGTAGGTCAACATTGAAAAAAAACTAAGGCCCCTTAAAGTTTTAACTTAAACTTTGCTAACCTTCACGACTTTGCTCACCCATTTTCCTCTCATGGCTCGCCAAGGACACTAGGTGACTCGCCAAGTGGACCCTTGGCTTGCCCAATTTTCCAGTAAGCTCCCTAAAAGGGAAGCTCACTAGGCGATAGACGGGGCAACTTTGGTGATTTGCCAATCCACCTGGCGGGCCCCGACTTGGCTAGGGCCTTTTTATATTGGTTTTTATGTGTTTTTATCATGTTTTGCAGGAAAGGTGTTAAGGCGCGAAAGTATAGAGAGCTGAAAGAAATGCAAAAACAGCGCATTCACGGAGGTGATCTACGGACCGTAGGTCCATTCACGGTCTGTAGGTGATGACCGTAGATCAACAGGCATGGTATTGAGGACAAATCAGGGAAATCTGACAAAGTGTGGAACCACGGTGTCCATTGATGGTCCGTAGATTGATCTATGGACCATACTGTTGATCCGTAGAGTGATACTACGAGGGTTCCAGTACCTAATTTTTGAAGATTCTAAGTGTGGAGCTACGGAGGGGATTGACGGACCGTAGATCTATCTACGGTCTGTACTGCTAGTTCATCGTTTGCTTAAGAGAAGCTAATTTTTTGGAGGTGGAAATATTTTCTATGTCCTGACTGACGAAAGGGACTTACGGACCGTAGATCCATCGACAGACTGTAAGTCAGTCTCGTGGATTGAGGACACGTACCTAAACAAACTTTTCTTAATTTGTTTCCCGTTTAATTTAGGATTCGTTTTCTATAAATAGGTCATGTAAACCTCGTTTTTGGGAGTTGGACATTATTGTTCTATTTTTACTTTGTGACTTTGGAGATTAAGTTGCAACCCTAGCAATTATTGATTTCCTACATTCGTGTTGAAGATTTTGGCTTTGAAATTCAAGTTGAAATTATGGGTTTATTATCCTCGTTACGTAAGTTCATGATTTATTCATCTAATATTATAAATTGTGTTCTTGCTAATATGGGTAACTAAATCAACAACTAGGGTTGTGGGAACCATGAGCGATTAACAAAGTATGAATAGTATATAAGTAATTCTTGAATAGTGTTTTGCATGCATTGATAATTCTTTCGTTTAAAAGTCTTTTTAACGAGTGCACGTGTTTGAACTCGCCTTGTTGCTACTTGCTGGATCAAGGAGGTAATCAACAAGAAAAGAATTATCAACATAGATTTAGTGTGATACTATCTAATAGGCTAGTATCTATTAGTGCGAAGTAGTAACTAAGCCAAACATCGATTATGATGTCTAATATGAGGTAAAGGTAAAGGTTAGTAAATTATACACACGCAGCCGGATCAAGATACGGGGTGAAATTCTCTAGATGTCGGATCAAAGATTTAGAGATAACTAACTTATCACTTTGCATGTAACACACTAGGAAAGGATTGCGATTACTAGGATTACTGCGTTATGAGCTTGTGGGGAACACGTCTACCCTAGTTAATTTTCTCATCTTGATAACAACCGAAATTGACTTTTGTTTATTGATTACTGACTGACTTCTTATAATTTGTTTCACAAATCCCCCCTTTTTATATCTTGTTTCTGGAAGTATTTTGGCTATTGAATATAATTGTTGGTTGAAGTAAAGTCTAAACCATTTTCCTCGTGGGATCGATCCCAACCTACAAGTTGGGTTCTTTACTTGATAACGATCGCTTATACTTCTTTAGGGAGGTGTAATTTGAGCGTATCAAATTTTGGCGCTGCTGGTGGGAAATCTGGCTTTTAGATTTATTTTCAACTACATTATTGAACGTTAGTCAAATATTTCCTAATTTTACTTTTTCCCTTTATTTTTGTCTCTCTCAGGTTCCGACTCTAGTGTATGCCAAGTACACGGAGCCATGGCGAACCACTTACTCTGTACGATGCAGAGTTGAACAGAATTTTGCGAATAATGAACAATCAAGGACTTCCAGCTAATCCTATCGGAGGAAATCTAGATGAAGAAGTTGAGTTACAACAGCCAAGAGTAGTTGGTGGGGAAAATCGGGGTCTAGCTGAAAATCAATTGGGAGATGCAGTGAGAGTGCATGGTCCACCAGGCCCACAACAACATGACAACTATCGGGGCAACATCGATATAGCAGACTCTGATGGACCTATTATCCTACCTCTTTTACCTCCAGGGAACACATTTGTGGTGACTAGTAGTTTGATGCAGATGCTAACAGTAAGAGGCTTATTTTCAAGATCGCCATCGGAGGATCCACATGCTCACTTGGCCAAGCTAAGGGTGGTTTGCAAAAGTTGTGTAGGTAGACCAGACTTGGATATGAATGTCAATGGATTACGAGTGTTCCCTCTGTCACTGACAGGCGATGCTGTAATATGGTTCACTAAGCTTTCGTGTAACTCAATATTCACATGGAAACAACTGGCAGATGTGTTTAATGAAAAGTACTATCTAGTGTCTAAGAAGGTCAATCACAAAGATAGGGTCAACAATTTTGTGGCATTACCTGGAGAGTCTGTGAGTAGCTCGTGGGACAGATTCACTGCCTTCGTAAGAAGTGTCCCAAACCACCGTATTGATGATGAGTCACTGAAGGAGTATTTCTATCGAGGACAGGATGATAATAATAAAGCAGTCCTTGACACTATTGCCGGAGGTTCATATGGTGATTGTACATATGCACAAATTGCTGAAAAACTGGATAGGATCTCTCGCAACAATAAATCATGTAGCACTCGGAGGTTAGATACTGGGAGAAACACATTTGCCGTTCGTAGTACAAATAACAACTCTGCAGATGATATTCGTGAAGAGATGGCTTAGATGAGGACCGAGTTGGGGTTGGTATTGAAGCATGTGAGCGGAGGACTAGAAAAGGTAAATGCTGTGAATTATTTAACTAGAACTCCATCACCAGTGGAAGAGTGTTACTACAAAGAGGATGCTTATGCTATGAATGATCAGACGGGGGGTTTCCGACCAAATGCCCAAGGATCCAACCCGAAAAATTGGCACCAATGTCAAGGAAACCAAGGCCGGAACTATGGAAATTACAATCGAGAAAGTCACTATGTCCGGGATGGGAACTTCAATCGCGACAACAACTACAATAGGAACAACTATGGCAATAGAAACGATCGGGTTGGACCTTATGTTCCCCCTCAAAATTGGGAATCTGGTGCTAAGGAAACTGGAGGCAATATGGCGCGTATTGAAGATATGATGTAGAAGATGATGAGAAGGTTTGATGCAACTGATGATAATAAGAAGGAGATGAGAAATGACTTGTCTGGTATTGGACAAAAGATTGACGCCCATGCAGTGTCAATAAAGCATCTAGAGCAGCAGATGACTCAGTTGTCTACTGCAGTGAACCCACGTCAACCTGGCACTCTTCCTAGCAACACCATCCAGAATCAAAAGAACGATGGTCATTGTATGGCAGTTACTACTCGAAGGGGTAAGCAAACCATAAATCCACCTAGGCCATTTGTGGTGGAAAGTGAGATTAGAAAAGAAGATGATGTGATAGATGTTAGACCAGAGTCTCAGAAAGCAACAGAGCAAGAGGTGGAGATATCTCAGAAAGCGGTCCCCATACCTAGACCTCCACCACCTTTTCCACAGAGGTTAGTGAAGAATGCTGCAGATGGTAAATATCGCAGGTTTATTACTATGTTGAAACAACTCTCTATCAATGTTCCTTTGATAGAAGCCTTGGAGAAAATGCCTGGTCATGCGAAGTTTATGAAATATAAGGTTACAAAGAAAAGGTCTGTGAGTTTTAAAGATGATGATAGATTAAAGCATTGTAGCGCTATTGCTACAAGATCTCTTGTGCAGAAGAAGGAAGACCCTGGTGCTTTCACGATCCCATGTACTATAGGGTTGTTACACTTTGCTAAGGCATTGTGTGATCTTGGTGCTAGCATCAACCTCATGCCCTTGTCTATTTACAAGAAGTTAGGTTTGGGGGACTCAAAGCCCACTGCAATGTGGTTACTAATGGCCGATCGAACTGTGAAAAGGCTTATTGGTGTACTCCATGATGTGCTAGTGAAAATGGAGTCCTTCATTTTTCTGGCAGATTTTGTGATTCTTGACTGTGAGGTTGATTTTGAGGTTCCCATCATCCTAGGGAGACCATTTCTTGCCACAGGTTGTTCGTTGGTTGATATGGAAAAGGGACAGATGAAATTCAGACTTAATAATGAAGAAGCAACTTTCAATATTTGTAGGTCCATGAAGTAGAGTGGTGAGCTCCAAACAGTATCTGCCATAACTTACAGAGTGGAGATTAGGACAAAAGTGTGAATTGAAGAGCGACTAGGTGTTGAGGCACTAGCAGCAGTTAATATGAACTTCGATAGTGATGGCGTTGAAGAGTATGATGAGTTGGTAGCCGCACTCGATAGGTGTGAATATCGGCCCAAACCAAAGAAGTATGAATTAGACATGAAGAATCGCGAGTCCCCACCCGCAAGACCATCTATTGTGGAGGCACCGAAATTGGAGCTTAAGGCTCGACCACCGCATTTGAGGTATGTTTATTTGGGGAAAGGGAATACTTTGCCGGTCATCATTGCGGCAGATTTTAATGCAGGACAAGTAGAGTGCTTGGTGACTGTGTTGAAAAGGTTCAAGCGAGCTATTGGGTGGACTATAGCGGATATCATTGAGATTCCTCCCGATATTTGCTCTCACAATATCCAACTCATGCCAGATCATAAGCCCAGTATCGAGCACCAGAGAAGACTAAATCCACCTATGCAAGAAGTAGTCAAAAAGGAGATCATTAAGTGGCTGGATGCAAGAGTTATTTATCCCATTTCAGATAGTAGTTGGGTATGTCCTGTGCAGTGTGTGCCAAAAAAAGGTGGTATGACTGTGGTTCCAAATGAAAGAAATGAGCTTGT
Source organism: Solanum stenotomum (assembly GCF_019186545.1). Taxonomy (NCBI): domain Eukaryota; kingdom Viridiplantae; phylum Streptophyta; class Magnoliopsida; order Solanales; family Solanaceae; genus Solanum; species Solanum stenotomum. The sequence continues at coordinate 24,584,379 of NC_064292.1, forward strand.
TCCAATAAGGCCTGTTACTGGATGGAGAGTCTGTATGGATTACCGGAAGTTGAATGCGTGGACAGAAAAGGACCACTTTCCTATGCCATTCATGGACCAGATGTTGGATAGACTTGCAGGAAAGGGTTGGTATTGTTTTCTTCATGGGTATTCGAGCTACAATCAAATCTCTATAGCTCCAGAAGACCAAGAGAAGAACACCTTCACTTGCCCATATGGGACTTTTGCTTTCAAACAGATGCCATTTGGGTTATGCAATGCCCTAGCTACCTTCCAGCGGTGTATGATGTCAATATTTTATGATATGGTGGAGGACACTATTGAAGTGTTCATGGATGATTTTTCAGTTGTAGGTGACTCTTTTGATCAGTGTCTAGATCATTTGGCCGAGGTGCTTAAACGGTGTGAAGACTGCAACTTGGTGCTTAATTGGGAGAAGTGCCACTTCATGGTTAAAGAAGGTATAGTGTTGGGACATCGAATTTCAGAGAAAGGTATTGAGGTTGATAGAGCTAAAGTTGAGGTTATAGAAAAACTTCCGCCACCCATTTCAATAAAAGGTGTTAGAAGTTTTCTTGGACATGTAGGTTTTTATAGGAGATTCATCAAAGATTTCTCAAAAATTGCACACCCTTTGTGCAAACTGCTCGAGAAGGAGAGTAAGTTCTAATTTGATGATACTTTTCTTAGAGCATTTGCAGAGTTGAAGGAGAAGTTGGTTACAGCACCTATCATTATTTCACCGGATTGGGGACAACCGTTTGAGGTATTGTGCGATGCGGTGAAGTGGCGCTTGGTGTAGTATTGTGTCAAAGGCGAGAGAAAATTCTTCACTCTATTTACTATGCTAGCAAAGCTCTAAATTTGGCGCAGAAGAATTATACTGTGACCGAAGAAGAACTCTTTGCGGTGGTTTTTGCATTCGAGAAATTTTGTTCCTACTTGCTTGGTACTAAGGTCATAGTGCATACTGACCACTCTGCATTGAGGTATTTGATGGCGAAAAAAGATGCAAAACCAAGATTGATTAGATGGGTACTGTTGCTGTAAGAGTTTGATTTTGTGGTAAAAGATAGAAAGGGAACCGAAAATCAAGTTGCCGATCACTTGTCCAGATTAGAGGAAGAGGCTATGCTAAAGCTTGGAGATAGGGCCGAAATTAATGATGTTTTTCCAGATGAACAGCTATTGGCTGCTTCTCATGATCTGATTCCTTGGTTCGTGGACTTTGCTAATTATTTGGCAAGCGATATTGTGCCTCTCGATTTGTCTTTTCACCAAACGAAAATTTTTATGCATGATGTGAAGAAATTCTTTTGGGATGAACCTTATTTGTATCGTAGTTGTGCTGACGGGATTATTCGTCGTTGCGTGCCCGAGGTTGAGATGTTGAGTGTACTTGAAGCATGCCATTCATCGCCTGTTGGTGGGCATAATAGTGGTATTCGGACTGCGCACAAAATTTTGCAGTGTGGATACTACTGGCCTACCATTCACCAAGATGCTCATGATTTCGCCAAGTCTTGTGATCATTGCCAAAGAGAAGGAGGGATTTCAAAGAGGCAAGAGCTCCGTATGAATCCTATATTGGTGATAGAGTTGTTTGATGTATGGGGCATTGATTTCATGGGTCCATTCGTGAGTTCATATGGGATGAAGTATATTCTTGTTGCGGTTAACTATGTATCGAAGTGGGTGGAAGCAGGTGCGCTCTCCAACAATGAAGGTAAAAGTGTCACTGGTTTCTTGAAAAAGAAAATCTTCTCCGGATTTAGTACACCGAGGGCTATTATTAGCGATAGAGGTTCTCACTTTTGCAATAAGTTGTTCAAGGTACTACTTGAGAAATATGGTGTCTGCCACAATGTAGCCACCCCTTACCATCCACAGACTAGTGTTGGCGAAGACTGTGAATGCCAATAGAACGGATTGGTCAAAGAAGCTTGATGATGCTCTATGGGCATACCACACTTCATACAAGACCCCCATAGGTATGTCTCCCTACCAACTTGTATATGGGAAGTCTTGTCATTTACCAGTAGAGCTAGAGCATAAGGCGATGTGGGCAATGAAGAAATTAAATTTGGATNGAAGACTGTGAATGCCAATAGAACGGATTGGTCAAAGAAGCTTGATGATGCTCTATGGGCATACCACACTTCATACAAGACCCCCATAGGTATGTCTCCCTACCAACTTGTATATGGGAAGTCTTGTCATTTACCAGTAGAGCTAGAGCATAAGGCGATGTGGGCAATGAAGAAATTAAATTTGGATTGGGGCGCCGCATCTAATCAAAGAATGGATGACTTGAATGCACTTGATGAGTTTCTCCTAAAAGCTTATGAAAGTTCAGCCTTGTACAAAGAGAAGATGTTGTGGTATCATGATCAAAGAATTGAAAAGCGAGAATTTGTGGTTGGTGATCTTGTGCTTCCATTCAACTCTAGGTTGCGCTTGTTTCCAGGCAAACTCAAGTCCAAATGGACCGGACCATTTTTGCTCACAAAATTGTTCCCCCATGGGGTGGTTGAGCTGGAAAAAAAGGATGGAACAAGGTTCATGGTAAACGGGCAAAGGATCAAGATATATTTGGGAAATGCTAAAACCGTGCAAGAAGTGATTGAGGCCTTCAATCTTGATGAAGTCTGAGTAATCAAGAGGCCTGCGTCGTGCCATGACGTTATATCAAGCACTGCTTGGGAGGCAACCCAAGATGTACAATCTAGCCAACGATAGGATATAGTTTTCTTTTTTCTCTAGTAGTTTGCGCTGTTCGATTTATTCCATGTATCAAATTTTAGTTTTGTACTGGTGTTGGCTAGAATTAGAATAGGATCCGTGTCTAAAAAGTGTCTAGAAAATGTAAAAAGAATAGCCTATTGGTTGCTACATGTGCAGGTACACCACGAAAATTCTGCAGAAAATGGTCTGGTGCAGAAGTCTACGGATACAATCGACGGTCCGTCGATTCATCAACGGACCGTAAATGGTGCCCGTAGATCCCAGGTAAGTTTCTAAATTTTCAAGTGTATGAGTGATCTACGGTCCTGATCTACAGACCGTAGATCGACTCACGGACCGGAGACGGGTCTCGTGAGTCCATACCTCAGGCTGTATGACCCGACCCGGATTCTCCCATTTAAAAACCCCCATTTATTTTAAACCATTTCCCTTCGCTCCATTACTCCCAAAACCGTTTTTAACATTCCCTAACCTCCATAAATCACTCCATAACTCCTCCATAATATCATTCCTTCCATAATTCCCCAACTTCCCTTCAATTTCAAATGGATGGGGTTCGTAAATGGATGCACATGAAAAATTTCACCAAGTGTGAAACCACGGAGGTGGACTATGATCCGTAGGTCCATTTACGGACCGTTCTGCACTTCTGTGGTTTCCATCTGCGACCAATATGACAGGCCCCATGATCCACGAAAGAGATCCATGCACCGTAGATCAGTCTATGGACCGTCGGTCTCCTCCTTGAATGACCGCTGTAGCTTCTGTCTGAATTTTTTTCTGTGGACTTAGTTGAGGGTCGTTACCAATCCTAAAAGTTTTTTTGCTGCGTATGGTTAGTTTTGGCACTAATATCGCTCCCGCAGGTACAATGGCACCTAAGAAGTTGGTCACCTACTCAAAACGGGGAAAGTCCAAATTTGTTGCCCCTAGTTTTCGGTTAATTGATGAGGACACAGACGCCGACACTGATCCAACATATGTGCCTCTCAACCCTAGGACTTATCGCGCTGCACCCAGAGGCACCCCCCGAAAGGTGCTTCCCGACGTAGTCACTGTCTCCTAGTCTGATGAGGAGCACACACTGATCGGGTCACCAACTGGGGCTGCTTCCAGTACAGAGAAGTCTATGTCCGGGTCCAAGTCTGCCCATGCTTCAAGCTCCGAGTATGCCCACTCTTCACGATCCGAGTCTGCCTATGCTACAGGGTCCAATGCCAAATCATCCACAGGGTCTGGAGAGAATGACCAAGCAGCCTCGTCTGATGAGACAAATAGCCCAGAGTCCATACCTGCACCACGGAATGATGACCCCACTCCTGTAGCAAACGAGCTAAATAGGTGGTGTGTAGAGGGTCAATGGCAAATTTATCGGGATGCTAAGATGGTCAACGACAAACAAAAGATGGCCCGACTAATTACAGAGGAGCGCAGAGTCCTCACGAGGAGCCTGCATACTGTTCCAGACATTCACCGGCTGTTCAACCTTCACAAGTGTGATTAGATGGCTCGAGACCCAAGGACATACAGCGAGGAGATTGTGCGGGAGTTCTATGCTTCATATACTGCCACCCTCCGCGGTTCCATTTCCAAGCGGTCAAAGCCACTAGCGCAGGATCCGCTCACTTCCACTTTGGTTCAAGGGTGCCCGGTGGACATATCACCTGCCACGATCAGACGCTTTCTCTATGGTCCTACTACGGGTCACTATTGGTCTCTCAACACAGCTGAGTTTGACTACAGATGAGACATCGTGCGGAGTGGTGCTTTCCAGAGGAATGCTGAGCAGCGAGAGGCTGTTCTACTATGGTTGGCTAGGTACATTGCTGTAGATGCTAAGCGTGCAGAATGGGTCGCCGCTCCACGGTTGGGCATCCGGAAGGCCACACTAAATTTTGTGGCCAAGTTCTTATGGCTGCTGGTGCGTAACAGAGTGGCGCCTACAAAATCTAATAATCAAGTAACTTAGGACAGAGCAGTCATGGTTGCAGCATAGGTAGCAGGAGTGGAGATCGACTTTGCCTGCATGCTGCTAGTAGAAAATCATGAGAGGGCTTTCAGAACCTTCACTACTTACCCCTTACCATGTCTAATTTTTCATTTGTGCAGGGACTCTGGGGTGCCGATCTGGCATTGTGACAAGTTACTCCACCCTACAGGGGCATTAGACATTGGCCTTATTCGAGATGAGGCAAATGTAGCAGCACCTCGCAGAGAGCCCCAGATTGAGGTACCTTCCTTGGGTACCGATCTTCCAGACACAGTGGGGCAGGCACAAGGCAGTGACTCCAAGATCCCAGACCACACCGACACTGTCTCGGGCTCATCATCTCAGGCAGCTAGTATGGCTCCTAGCTCTTCCCGGTCCACACCACATTTAGGAGCTACTGTTGTCCCGATGGCCAGAGTACAGAAGTTAGAGGCGCAGATGGCCACACTACTGCATCACATCCAGTCGTGGATGCAAAAGTCGATAGCCGAGCATGAGGCTAGGATGGAGCGTAGGACGGAGGGGATGATGGACCGGAAGGTCCAGGCTCTTAATAAGCATCTTGATGCCTTTGAGTTTCGAGTCCTCGAGGGATCAGCTCCGACCATAGACCTATCTGCTTTGCAGGCTGATGTAGCCAGTCTCGAGACTGGCGTTGATGCCATTTTTGTTGCACCTTCAATTGAGACTCAGGCTGCTGCTACTGCACTGGCTGATGATACAGTGCTAGATGCTCTATTTAGTGGGACCGCCCAGGAGGGGCCTGCACCGACACATGCCAAAGGCAAGCGGAACCATTCTCATCACACGGAGGAAGAGAAAGCTCACAAGAGACAGTGTCGGCAGGAGAAGGAGGCTAGGAGGGCTTCGATTGTAGACGAAGAGTTGTGCCAGCAGAGTGTGCGTGAGAGAGTTGCAGGAGCATCGAGCTCTGCCCTAGTTCTAGAGGTTCAGCCTGTTTTGAGGGATGTGGTGTGCACCACTAATGGTGCGGAGAGATTGTTAAAGAGCACTACTGAGGGTGCTATGATTGCTGATATGGGCACTACTGAGGGTTCCCCCACTGTTGTTCCAGCGGGTTCCGGGAAACCGGACCCCCCTGCTTGTTGATGATTCTCCAGCGCTTTGCGCCACAGGTTTGCTTCACCCAATCCATTTTCTTCTATTGTTTATGTATGCATTGGGGACAACTGCATCTATTTTTCTTGTGAGTGATAGGGTGAATTCTGAATAATCAAACTCATGAATCCTCTCTTGGGGTTTTCTTGCCTGTGTTCATTTTCCCCAAGGGACTGTTTAATTTTTGTTGAACCGGCATGTCTTATGATCGTACGTGTAGAAGAATGATGAAGAAAGATGCATGATGGCTTATGATACCCCCCAGATTATGGGACGTATGTTAGAATTGGTAGGCTACGATTAGTTGAATGTGTTGCCTCTGAGTATGACATAATCATGAACCAACTTGATAGCATGACTTAAGCTGAAACTTGAACTGGGTAATCTAATAACCTGATGATGGAACTATGTGCCAAGAGTGTGTGAGAATCGTTGAGTGTTCAAACAGTTTTTGTGCAAAGCTAGAACTTGCCTGGCTAGTCCTACTAAGACAATTCAATCTAGAGGTTAGGAAGTGATCATAGGCCATTGTTCTAAAAAATCCACAAATCGCCTAAAAGAAGGATCCAACCTAATGAATAATGCTCCCTTTGATCCAAATAATTTGAGCATAAAATTAAACCATTTCTTTCTAAACCTTGAACTCACTTTCCCATAATCTACTATGTTGGCCCCGATCCCTCCTTGGACATGTGCACTTCGACTTAGTCCAAAAGCCTAAGTTGAGGGTGGCTAATGTAAAAAGTAACTTCAATCTTAGCCCTAACCTGACATCGGGTACTGTGTACCTCAACTAATGGAAAATCCATAAGTTGAGGGTGGCTATGAAAGAGGGAACTGAAAGAAAAATGGGTATGAAAAGAGGGATGTAAAAAAAAGAAAAAAGGATGTGACTTGTTGAAAGCTAAAAGAAAAAAATAAAATAAAAGTAAAAAGAGCTACAAAGTCTGAAGTCACATTCGGGGTTGAAGAAAATTAAGGGAAAGCAAGTAAAATGATAGGATGACAAAAATAAGGCAAAAAGAGGTTGAAAGCTGAGTGTAATGTCAAGGAAGGCAGAAAGTCACTAAGCAGTACCCAAATGTACCACACCTGACCCTGAGCCTACTTTACTAGCCAAGAAAGTCCTATAGTGATCCTAGAGTCTATTTTGGAGAGTCTAAGCAGTGAAAATAAAGGCAAGCTTATGGCATTGAGCACTAACTGTATTTGAAATTACTTCTAAGCATGAGTGTTGAATAATTCATTGTACCATGATGTCATTCATTATTATTCTATTTTTACTTTGTGACTTTGGAGATTAAGTTGCAACCCTAGCAATTATTGATTTCCTACATTCGTGTTGAAGATTTTGTCTTTGAAATTCAAGTTGAAATTATGGGTTTAATATCCTCGTTACGTAAGTTCATGATTTATTCATCTAATATTATGAATTGTGTTCTTGCTAATATGAGTAACTAAATCCACAACTAGGGTTGTGGGAACCATGAGTAAGGGCACTAGTTACATTGTCGAAAAGTTGGTACTTTGGTGATAGTGAGAAGGTGTATGTTGTGTGTCAGTTGGTCAATCTGTGTCATAGTGTGATCCACAAGAATTGGCTTGTCGAGTCTAAGAGAACGAATGTGCACCCGAACAATGAGGAGGGTAGGGAGCCATGTGATTGCTTCGGTTGGAAAATGTTTGCTTCTACACAAGTGTCATTTAGAGTTATAGTGCGTCGCTTGAGGACAAACAACGAATTTAAGTTCAGGGTGTTGATATACAGTGAGTTTACGGTATTTCTAATACATTTCACTTACAAGTTCTGTATGTCTAGGGCCTTTTTATATTGGATTTTATGTGTTTTTATCATGTTTTGCAGGAAAGGTGTTCAGGCGCGGAAGCATAGAGAAAGCTGAAAGAAATGCAGAAACAGAGCATTCACAGAGGCGATCTATGGACCGTAGGTCCATTCACACTCCGTAGGTGATGACCGTAGATCAGCAGGTATGGTATTGAGAACAAATCAGGGAAATCTGACCAAGTGTGGAACCACGGTGTCCATTGACGGTCCGTAGAACTGTTGATCCGTAGAGTGATACTACGAGGGTTCCAGTACCTGATTTATGAAGATTCTATGTGTGGAGCTACGGAGGGGATTGACGGACCATAGATCGATCTACGGTCCGTACTGCTAGTCCGTCATTTGCTTTACAGAAGCTGATTTTTTGGAGGTGCAATTATTTTCTAAGTCCTGACTGACGGAAGAGACTTACGGACCGTAGATCCATCGATGGTCCGTAAGTCAGTCTCGTGGATTAAAGACGCGTACCTGAACAAACTTTCCTTAATTTGTTTCCCGTTTTATTTAGGATTTGTTTTTTTATAAATAGGGCATGTAAACCTCGTTTTTGGGAGTTGGACATTATTGTTCTATTTTTACTTTGTGACTTTGGAGATTAAGTTGAAACCCTAGCAATTATTGATTTCCTACATTCGTGTTGAAGATTTTGGCTTTGAAATTCAAGTTGAAATTCTGGGTTTATTATCCTCGTTACGTAAGTTCATGATTTATTCATCTAATATTATGAATTGTGTTTTTGTTAATATGGGTAACTAAATCCACAACTAGGGTTGTGGGAACCATGAGCGATTAACAAAGTTTGAATAGTAAATAAGTAATTCTTGAATATTGTTTTGCATGTATTGATAATTCTTTTGTTTAAAAGTCTTTTTAACGAGTGCACGCATTAGAACTCGCCTTGTTGCTACTTGCTAGATCAAGGAGGTAATCAACAAGAAAAGAATTATCAACATAGATTTAGTGTGATACTATCTAATAGGCTAGTATCGATTGGAGCTAAGTAGTAACTAAGCCAAACATCGATTATGATGTCTAATATGAGGTAAAGGTAAGGGTTACTAAATTATACACACGCAGCTGGATCAAAGTGCAGGGTGAAATTCTCTACATGCCGGATCAAGGATTTATAGATACCTAACTTATCACTTTACATGTAACATACTAAGAAAGGATTGCGATTACTAGGATTACTGCGTTATGAGCTTGTGGGGAACACGTCTACCCTAGTTAATTTTCTCATCTTGATAACAACCAAAATTGACTTTTGTTTATTTATTACTGACTGAATTCTTATAATTTGCTTCACAAATCCCCCATTTTTATTTCTTGTTTCTGGAAATATTTTGGCTAATTGAATATAATTGTTGGTTAAAGTAAAGTCTAAACCATTTTCCTCGTGGGATCGATCCCAACCTACAAGTTGGGTACTTTACTTGGTAACGATCGCTTATACTTTTTTAGGAAGGTGTAATTTGAGCGTATCAACCTGCCTTGATGTTCAACCACTAAACCCCTCATTCAAAGGTTGTAAAGTCTCATCTACGACTCTAATTCTGAACATCACACTCTAGAACCCTAGCTTTTTGCTCTACTTTAGTCTTCTATTTTCCAGGGTGTTACATGTGGCTAAGGTTCCAAATTACCAACAAGTAAATGTTGAGCATTAGAAACTGGGAGGTTTATCCCATGACATTAGCATTCATACATGGATGTAAGAAGACTAGAAAATGGACTTTATAGTAGGGATGCCACGTACTCGTAGACAATATGATTTGATTTAGGTCATAGTAGACCGAATGACGAAATCGGCCCATTTCATTCCCGTCAAAGTATCTTATGCGGCGGATGACTATGCTAAGTTATATTTGATGGAAATTGTAAGGTTGAATGGTGTGACCTTGTCTATTATCTCAGATAGAGGTGCTCAATTTACTTCCCAGTTTTGGAAGTCTTTCCAAAAAGGTCTTGGCACTAAAGTGAAGCTTAGCACGACTTTTAATCAACAAACTGATGTGCAAGCGGAGCGAATGATCCAAACTTTAGAGGATATATTGAGAGAATTTTTCATCGATTTCAATGGAAATTGGCATGATCAATTGCCATTTATAGATTTCACTTATAATAATAGCTACCATTCTAGTATTGGTATGGCCCTCTATGATGCTCTTTATGGTAGGAGATGTAGATCTCCTATAGGGTGGTTCTAGGTATGTGAAGTTCCCTTAATAGGACCTGAATTAGTTTATATGGCTATGGAGAAAGTCCGACTTATTAGAGAGAGGTTGAGAACATCCCAAAGTCGACAAAAGTCCTATACTGATGTTTGAAAAAGAGACCTTTAGTTTGAGGTTAGTGATTGGGTCTAATTAGAAGTCTCACCCTGAATGGTGTGATGAGATTCGGGAAGAAAAGGAAACTTAGTCCCCGATACATAGGCTCATATCATATTTTGAGATGTGCTGGTAAATTTGATTATGAACTTCATTTGCCGAATGATTTGGAAACGAATTATTGGTGTTCCATGTCTTTATTCTTAAGAAGTGTGTTGGAGATGACACATCCATGGTTCCCCTAGAAGATTTGGTGGTTGATAAAAGTCTCTCTTATGATGAGGTACTGGGTATGATCTTCTATGTAACACCTCGGAAACTAGTAGACCAAACTAGAGCTAAAATGTGAGGGTTAACATCAAGGGAGAAGGTAAAGATCCAAGGAAAATGGGCAAGGGCCAAGGCATGGGGCCAAGGCTGCCCATATTGGACAAGGCACTGCCCATCAAGACCACGAGGGTCTTCCCGACCTGTAGTAGACACCACGAGTTGTGGGCACCACTCCTGAGGGTGGAGGGAGTAGCCTCTTTGGGCTGCCTAAAAAATGGCTCTTCCAAACGAGCCACTTCACAGCTCCTAAAGCCTTAGACGGCTCATGGGAGTTCTCTTGAACTTGTCTTTGTGGATTGTTCAAGGAGGGTGCCTTGGCGTAGCCACCGCCTTAAGGCCCACGAGAGGGACCACGACTCGTGGCTAGCTCCACAGTTAATCGAGACCCTCATGAGGTTGCCTTGGACGTGTGGGCTAAAAGGCATGGAATGCCAAGCCACTACCTCAAGACCACGGATGGGACCACAACTCGTGGTCATGACAACGTCTCATGGAGCCCCACGTGGTCCCTGTCAGCTCACTTAAGGTTAGTGGTGTTTTAGGTATTTCCTCTTTAAGTCCTATCAAAGTGAAGTCATTTTTCCTTACTTTTATACACCTATATAAGTCTTTTTAAGTCAAAATACACGCATTCACCCCATTATTTCCCAAAACCGAAATCAAATCCCAAAGTGTTTATCTTCTTCAAATATTCTCTCTATAGAACTTCAAGGAAGAAGAAGAAGGAAGTGTGAGCTAGGGTTTATACTCAAATTCCTTGGGTTTCATTACTAAGGTATGGTAGTCCATTATCCATGGATAGTCTTTATCCCTGGAGTCCCTCCAAACTCAATTTCAAAACTTGTAATTTCCCCAAAAGATAGGGTTTTACTCCAAGTCATGGATTCCTTTTTAAAAACGATTCTAATGATTTAATTACTTTAAATTACAATTGAATTGATGATTTATCATTGTTTATTTGTTGAAATCCCCAAAAATCCATGAAATCCCCATATTTCTAATTTATGACCTTGTGATATGGGTGAAATGATGAAAGAAGGATATTATGAGATTTTTCTTGTATTAGTTGACCTATTTGAGCTATGTTATTATCCATGTCTAATGTAGTAATTCTAGATGTGTTGATTGAGATGAGCTTTGGCCTTTGTAAAGGCAAGATGTGATATAATGCATGAATTATGAAGGTTATGTATATACTTTAAGAATACTTTGAGATTGAAGTGTCCATGATTATGATAATGTTGTTGTGTTGATTGAAAGAATATTCTCATGAACACATAATTAACATGATGTGAAAGGTTTTCTCACAATATGATTGTTCTAAGGTTGAAAGGCAATTCTCATCTAATTGAATCTAGTGTACATGTAGACATGTACGGTGAATGATTAATATCACGCATGATCTAATGAGCTATTCTAATGAAACTAGTTATGACATAATAAGTTCTCCATTGTATAGATGCTTAGCACCGAGTGGATATTGTTATGATATGGAAGCTCCTCCGTCAGAAAGGATGGGTTTCTAGAATCAATCTCTTGAGATGGAAACTCCCCTGTAAAAAAGGGCGATTTTCTAGTAGCAATCTCCTTATCCCAAAAACTGTGTGCCCCAATAGGTCTTTAGCTAGTGGATCCACCTAAAAGCTAACAAACCATGGTCTTACCATGGGAAAGTAGGACAACCCTTTTCAGTGTAGGTAACACCGAATTTCATGTTTAGCTCACATGGTCTATGTCGGTTAAGGCTTATTCCCACCTATGACAAAAACATCAATTATGAACTATGGTTACTTAAAAAGCTTTAATTATCACGGGTAGGATTATTGAATCTTATACATGCATTGCACAAGTAGACTTTGAGGGTACTTATGGTATGTTTCTCCTATGATATGATGATCTATGTAATGAGCATGCTTATGACTTATGCTTTTCCATTCTCTTGAAATGATGCTCTATCTTACTTAATTGGATGCATTAAACAAAAATGTCCCTTTTTGCATGTTTTCAAGGTTTTTATGCATGACTATCATACTTAATGCATTGTTGTACTAACCCATATTTTCCTATATTTTTCCAAGTGTAGGGTCCGATTCATAAGGCGGTCATCATTCGGTTCAAGCTTGGATTCGACTATTCTCCTTGCTTGTGCTGATTTCTCATGACTCGAGGATGGGAGTTTCACTTTGAGTTTCATTTCTAGTATTTTCATTTTGAACTATGATATATGGGTTGCGTCCCTTTGCATTTGAACTATTATAATAGGTGCCTATGTTGAGACAAGTCTAGACTTCCGCTTTCCTTATTAAAGACTTTTTGGACTTGAAATGTGTCTTCTTCTCTTTATTGTTTGATGCTTATGTTATGATATGATAAGGGGCTTACATAGTGCCTTTTGGGATTCTATGTGCCTTGTTATATCTAGGGGGTACCCCTGGGTCATGAAAAACTTGGTAATCAGTGCTCAAGGTTCTCGGATATTGTCTCGTAAGACATATCTAGTAGAGTCTTGTTCATAAGTGTGAAGCGCGCCACATTAATAAATGAGAGGCTACAAGATAATTGGGAAACTGCACTTATGTCATTACTCTTTAGTCATACCGTGGAGTTTAACTCTATAAAGTCCCTCTCCTAATCCTTCTCTTGTGTCTTCAGGACATGACTTCTCGAAGGTCTTTTGCAAGAAGGGGTAAGGAACACAATGTGAAGGAAAGATCTCATCCTCTAGTTCCTCAAGCTCTGATTAATCCTTCAACTATGTCGGTTGTAGAAATTAGGTCGGCTTTCCAAATATTGGCCCAAGCCATGACAGCTCAAGCTCAAGTTGTGACAACTCAAGCCCAAGCTATGATGGCCCAAGCCAACATAGAGGTTGTAGCTCCGATGAACCCTATTATGAATTATGCGGCTTCTAGAGTGAGGTTTTTTGCTAGAATTAACCCCCCTCCCCCGAGTTTCATGGCTCCAAAGTGGGAGAGGATCTTTAAGAATTTGTGGAAGACGTGTATAAAATACTTGATATCATGGGGGTGACTTCGGTAGAGAAAGTGGAGTTAGCTGCTTACCAATTGAAATGTGTTTCCCAAGTATGGTTTAATTAATGGAAGAACAGTAGGCTGGTAGGAGTAGGTTCCATAGAGTTTGAAGCATTTAAATTGGCATTTCTTAATAGGTTCTTTCCCTTAGATGAGGGATGCTAAGGTGGAAGAGTTAGTTAACCTTTATCAAGGAGGTATGAGTGTTATTGTCTAAAGTTTACTCAATTGTCCAAGTATGCTCCGACTTTGGTGGCAGATTCAAGGGATATGATGAATTGGTATTTGACGAGTGTGTCCAGATTGGTAAGAAAAGAATGTCGTTCAGAAATGCTTCATGATAATATGCATTTCTCATGTCTTATGGTGTATGCCCAACAAATGGAGGATGAGAAACTCTAAGACAAGAATAGGGATGTGAAAATAGAAAGGAACGATGATGGGAACTTATCCAAGGCAAAGTCCGATGGACAAGGTCAACCAAGGTTCAAGCAAAGGTTCTTCAACCAAGGTTCCTCAAATTCTTCCCGAAGGGTCGACAAAGATATGGTGACTAACCCAAAGACTCAAGGAGGCAATGATGGCTGATATTCTATGTCTAGGCCTACTTGTTCTAAATGCGGTAAGAAACATGATGGTAAGTGCCTAGCTGACTCGGATGTCTGTTTTGGCTGTGGTAAAGGTTGTCATCAATTGAGGAATTACCCAACACTCTCGGGTAAGAGAAAAAAGGAAAATTAAACTCTTCCTAGAGGTTCAAAGTCCAATGACAAAAAGTAAAACTGCTTTTATGCTCTTCAATCTCGAGGTGACCAAGATAGGTCCCCGGATGTGGTGACCGGTATGTTCAAATTCTTTTCTATTGATGTATATGCCTTGTTATATCCTGATGCTACTTTATCCTTTGTAACACCTTATGTGGCCATGATGTTTGATATTCTCCCCTAAGTGTTATTAGAACCTTTTTTCGTTTCTACCCCGATTGGTGATTTTGTGGTGGCTAAGAGGGTTTGTAGAAGATGTCATGTTTCCTTTTCCCATAGAGTTACTCTTGTTGACTTGGTAGAACTTGGCATGTTAGACTTTGATGTGATTCTTGGCATGGATTGGTTGCATTCATGTTATGCCTCTATTGATTGTAGGACTCGGGTGGTTATATTCTAATTTCGGATGAGCCTATCTTAGAGTGGAAAGGAGGAAATTCTATGCCTAGAGGTCAATTTGTGTCTTACCTTAAATTTAGAAAGATGATCTCAAAAGGTTGCTTTTACTATGTTGTTAGGGTGAGAGACGTAGATTCGGAAACCTCTTCTCTTGAGTCGATTCTGGTAGTTAATGAGTTTTCGAAAGTGTTCCCCAATGATTTAAACGGTATTCCTCCCAAGCGGGAAATAGATTATGGTATGGACCTTCTTCCGGATACGCAACCTATCTTCATTCCTCTTTAAAGAATGGCTCCGGCGGAGTTAAAGGAGTTGAAAGAGAAATTAAAGGATTTGCTAGACAAGGGTTTTATTCAACCAAGTATCTCTCTATGGGATGCTCTGGTGCTGTTTGTTAAGAAGAAGGATGGGTCTCTTAAAAGGTGCATTGATTATCGTCAATTGAATTAAGTGACAATCAAGAATAAATATCCTCTTCTGAGAATTAATGACTTGTTTGATCAACTTCAAGATTCTAGTTATTTATCTAAGATTGATCTTTGTTTGGGTTATCACCAAATGAGGGTTAGAGGGGTTGATATTCCCAAGATGGCTTTCCAAAGAAGATACGATCACTATGAGTTCCTAGTAATGTCCTTTGGTTTGAATAACGCTTCGGTAGCATTCATAGACTTAATGAAGAGAGTGTTTCGACAATATCTTGACATGTTTATGATCGTGTTTATCGATGATATTTTGATTTATTCAAGGAGTGAGAATGAGCACGTGGACCATTTGAGAGTTGTATTGCTAGGTCTTAAGGACCATAAACTTTTTGCAAAGTTTACCAAGTGTGAATTTTGGTTAAGGCACGTAGCATTCCTTGGTCATATTGTGTCAAGTAAGGGTATTTAGGTAGATCCTAAGAAGACATATGCGGTCAATAGTTGGGTTTGGCTGGTTATAATAGGAGATTTGTTGAGGGTTTTTCTTCCATTGCCTCTACTTTGACGGCGTTAACTCAAAAGAAAGCTAAGTTTGTATGGTCGAAAGCTTGTGTGAAGAGGTTCCAAGAGTTGAAAGATAAACTTACTTCCGTTCCGGTATTGACCTTATCGGAGGGTACAGATGGTTTTGTGGTATATTGTGCTGCCTCTAGAGTTGGGTTGGGATGTGTACTTTAGCAAAATAGTAAGGTGATTGTTTATGCTTCAAGGCAACTTAAAGTCAATGAAAAGAATTATCCTACCCATTACCTTGAGTTAGGGGCAATTTTTTTTGCCTTAAAACTATGGAGGCATTATCTATATTGAGTGCATGTTGATGTGTTTACCGATCACAAGAGCTTACAATATGTGTTTAGTCAAAAGGACTTGAATCTTCGTCAACGAAGGTGGTTATAATTATTGAAGGACTATGACATGAGAGTCATTTATCACCCCAATAAAGCTAATGTGGTAAAGAATGCTCTTAGTAAATTGTCCATGGGTAGTGTGGCTCATGTAGAGGATGAAAAGAAAGAATTGGTTCTTGATGTGCATAGGTTGGTTTAGCTATATGTTCGACTAGTGGATTCCACCAAGGGTGGTGTCATGGTCCATAATGGTTCCGAATCATCCTTTGTGATGAATGTGAAGTCTAAGCAAGACCTTGATCCTATATTAGTTGAGTTGAAAGAGTCGGTACTCAAAAAGTTAGTTGAGGCTTTCTCCCAAGGGGGAGATGGGGTGCTTAGGTACCAAGGTCGATTAAGATTTCCGGATGATGATGGTTTGAGGGAACAAATTCTACAGGAAGATCATATTTCTTGGTATTCTATTCATCCGGGAGCCACCAAGATGTATCGTGATCTGCGGGAAATCTATTGGTGGAACAAAATGAAGAAAGATATTACTAGATTTGTGGCCAAATGTGTAATTGTCAATAAGTTAAGGTAGAGAATCAAAGGCGGGAGGCTTATCCCAAGATATACCAATTCCCACTTGGAAGTGGGAAGAGGTGAATATAGATTTTATTGTGGGTTTTCGTCGCACCTGAAGGCAACATGATTCTATTTTGGTCATTATTATCGGATGAAAATATCAGCCCACTTTATCCCCGTCAAGGTTTCTCATTCGGCGGAAGATTATGACAAGTTGTATATAAGTGAGGTAGCGAAGTTGCATGGGTTCCTTTATCTATTATTTTGGATCGGGGTACTCAATTTACTTCACATATTTGGAAGTCATTCCCAAAAGGGCTCGGTACCAAGATTAAGCTTAGCACAACTTTTCATCCCCAAACTGATGGGCAAGCGGAGCGTACCATCCATACATTAGAGGACATATTAAGGTCATGTGTTATAGACTTCAAGGGTAATTGGGATGACCACTTGCCTTTGATAGAGTTTGCCTACAACAATAGCTACAACTCAGGTATAGGTATGGCTCCTTTTGAAGCTTTGTATGTAGGAGATGTAGGTCTTCGGTTGGTTGGTTTGAGGTAGGTAAAATTGCTCTTATTGGTCTGGAATCGGTTTATGAAGCTATTGAGAATGTTCGGCTTATTAGAGAGAAGTTGAGAATGGCTCAAGGTAGACAAAAGTCTTATGCCGTTGTTAGATGAAGGTATCTAGAATTTGAAGTTAATGATTGGGTCTATCTAAAAATCTCACCTGTGAAAGGTGTGATGAGGTTTGGCAAGAAGGGAAAACTTAGTCCTCGGTATGTGGGCCCTTACCAAATTTTGAAATATATTGGGAAAGTTGCCTATGAGTTGGATTTTCCAAATGACTTGGCTCCGATTCACCCGGTATTTCATGTTTCTATGCTTAAGAAGTGTATTAGTGATCCGGTGTCCATTATTCCCCTAGAAGGGTTGGGAGTTGACGAAACTCTTTCATATGAAGAGATTCCGGTAGAGATCCTAGACCGGTATGTCAAGAGACTGAGAAACAAAGAAATAGCTTTTGTGAAGGTTCTATGGAGTAATCATTTAGTTGAGGGTTCTACTTGGGAGGCCGAGGCCGATACCAAGTCCCGATGTCCTCATCTTTTTCCTTCTACTCCTATTCAAGCTTGAGGTAACTAGTTCCTCTTGAGTTTTAGTGTATTGGTAGTCATGTGTCTTATGTGTTCTTGATAAAATTTATGCTTACCAATAAAATGAGTTTTCATGATTTATGTTCCTCATATTGTTGTGCATTTAGTATGGACTTCCTATTTGACTTCATGAGATGAGTTGATGAACATGCTTTAGTACACTTTTAGAGAAAGTGCATATTGGCTCCATGATATTGTGTTGAACATGCTTTTAGTTGGATAAGGTAGTTCCTCCTATGATTATGCGAAATATTGAGTTTTCATGCATAATGGGTTGTTAGTTGTAGTTTCGACTTCCTTGTGTTGCATTAATTATGTTTGAGATAGAGTTGAAGTTTCCTCCTTTAAATTGTGAATTATTTTGATGTTTCATGCTTAATGGGCTCCTAGTCTTGAGTCTTTTATTTCGTAAGGTGTAGAAATCATCATTCGAGGACGAATGTTCCCAACGGGGAGATATTGTCACACCTCGAAAAGTGGTAGGCTAAACTAGAGCTAAAAGGTGAGGGTTAACGTCAAGGGAAAAGATCAAGAGCCAAGGAAAATGGGAAAGGGCCAAGGCAAGGGTCCAAGGCTGCGCATTTCAGCCAAGACACTGCCCACCAACCACACGTGCAACTTCACAGCTCGTGAAGCCTTAGACGGCTCGTGGGAGTTGCCTAGAACTACTCTAAGTGGATTGTCCAAAGGGGGTGGCTTGGCCTAGCCACTGCCTCAAGGCCCACAAAAGGGACCATGGCTCGTGGCTAGCTCCGCGGATCATGGACCCCCTCGTAAGGTTGCCTTGGGTGTGTGGGCTAGAAGGCATGAAATGCCTAGCAACTTCCTCGAGACTAAGGATGGGACCACGACTCGTGGAGCCCTACGTGGTCCCTGGCAGCTCACTTAAAGTGAGGGGTGTTTTGGGTATGTTCTTTTTAAGTCCTATCAAAGTGAAGTCATTTTGCCTTACTTTTATAAACCTATTTAAGTCCTTTCAGTCAAAATACACCTATTCACCCCATTATTTCCCAAAACCCAAATCAAATCCCAAATAGTTCATCTTCTCTAAATATTCTCTCTTTTGAACTTCAAGGGAGAAGAAGAACGAAGTTGGAGCTAGGGTTCAACAAGCTAGGATTTCTTCTCAAATTCCTTGGGTTTCATCACTAAGGTATGGTAGTCCTTCATCCATGGATAGTCTACATCCATGGAGTCCCTACAAAATCAATTTCAAAATTTGTAATTTCCCCAAACGCTAGGGTTTTACTCCAAGTCATGGATTCCTTTTCAAAACTAATTCTAATGATTTATTACTTTATATTAGGATTGAATTGATGATTTATTATTGTTTTTATGTTGAAATATCCAAGAATCCATGAAATCCCCATATTTCCAATTTATGACCTTGTGATGTGCGTGAATTGATGAAAGAAAGATATTATGATATTTTTCTTGTAGTGATTGAGCTATTTGAATTACATTATTATCCATGCCTAATGTACTAATTATAGATGTGTTGACTGAGATGAGCTTTGGCCTTTGAAATGGCAAGATGTGATATAATGCATGAATTATGAAGGTTATGTGTATGCTTTAAGAACACCTTGAGAGTGAAGTGTCCATGATTATGATAATGTGTTGATTGCAATGTTATTCTCATGAACACATAATGAATATGATGTGAAAGGTTTTCTTACAATATAATAATTTTAAGGTTGAAAGGAAATTCTCACCTAATTGAATCTAATGTACATGTAGACATGGACGGTGATATGTTATTCTCACGCATGATCTAATGAGCTATTCTAATGAAAAAAGTTATGGCATAATAAGTACTCTGTGGGATAGATGCTTAGCACCGAGTTGATATTGTATGAGATGGAAGCTCTTCCATCAGGAAAGGTGGGTTTCTAGAAGCAATCTCTTGAGATGGAAGCTCCTCCGTTAGAAAGGGTGGGTTTCTAGTAGCAATATCCTTATCCCATAAACTAGATTCCACCATAGATATTTAGCTAGTGGATCCACCTAAAAGCTAACAAACCATGTTCTTACCTTAGGCAAGTAAGATAACCCTTTTCGAGGTGGGTAACACCGGATACCATGTTTAGCTCACATGGTCTATGTCGGTTAAGGATTATTCCCACCTATGAGAAGAACATTAATTATGAACTATGTTTACTCAAGAAGCTTTAATTAGCATGGGTAGAATTATGGGATCTTATTCATGCATTGCACAAGTAGACTTTGAGGGTACTTATTGTATACTTCTCCTATGATATGATAATCTATGTAATGAGCATGCTTATGAATTATGCTTTTCCATTCTCTTGAAATGATGCTCTAACTTACTAAATTGTATGCATTCAACAAAAGTCCCTTTTTGCATGTTTTCAAGGTTTTTATGCATGACTATCATACTTGGTGCATTTTACTACTAGCCCATATTTTCCTATATTTTTCCCAAGTGTAGAGTTCGGTTCTGAAGGAGGTCATCATTTGGTTCAAGGTTGGATTCGACTATTCTCCTTGTTAGTGGTGAGTCCTCGTGAGTCGAGGAAGGGAGTTTTACTTTGAGTTTTATTTCTAGCATTTTCATTCTGAATTGTGATGTATGGTATGTGTCCATTTTCATTTGAACTATTGTAATAGATTGTTATGTTGAGACATGTCAAGACTTCCGCTTCCCTTTATAAAGACTTTTAGGACTTGAAATGTGTTTTCTTATCCTTATTCTTCTATGCTTATGTTATGATATGCTAAGGGGCTTACATGGTGCCTTTCAGGATTCTGTTTGCCTATTCCCTCTAGGGGGTACCCCTTGGTCGTGACATTAGACCGGCATGTTAAGAAGTTGAGAAACAAGGAACTTGCTTCCATGAAAGTATTATGGAGGAATCACTTAGTTGAGGGTGATACTTGGGTGGCCGAGGCCGATATGAAGTCCCAATATCCTTATATTTTTTCCTTCTACTCTAGCTTGAGGTAATGAGTTTCCCCAAGATTTACTCTTTATTTGAAGTCATGTGTGTTTAGATGTTCCCCTTATTTCCTTATGTTATGCATGTTCATGAAAACTTGTGTTTTGAAAGAAAATGAGTTTATATGATTGATTTTCCTCATATTGTAACGCATTGAGTATAAGTTGCCTATAGACTTTATGAGATGAATTGATGAACATGTTTTTTTAGATTGAATTGCATATGAGCTCCATGAGATAGTGTTGAGAATGTTATTAGCTTGGAGAAGGTAGTTCCTCCTTGTAAATTAGTAATGTTGAAAATTCTTGCAAGTTGGGTTGCTAGATGTAGTTCCTACTCCCTTGAGATGCATTTGAGTATGATTAGCTTGGAGTTGATGTTTCCTCCTTATTTATGTTCATTGCATGTGTAATGGGCTAATAGAGTAGTTTGATGTTCTAAGAACATCGTAGCTTGGAGTCGATAGTTCCTCCTTGGTTATATGCATTGCATTATAGGTTGGATTGTTTGTTTCTCTCTTTCTCTTTAAGAACCAGTTTGAATGCCATTCGAGGACGAATGGTCCCAAGTGGGAGATATTGTAACACCTCGTATTTGAAAAAGGGAAATGAACCAGATTTTGGGAATATGGATGTACCATCCACGGAGGCCAACCACGGCCCGTAGGTTCAACCACGAACCATAAGAGGGTCCGTGGGTTGACCACCCTGCCTAGTGGTTTGAGGCAAATAACTACGGCCAGACCTACAGATAGTAGATTAGACCACGGTCCATTGTCAGGGTCTATGGTCCGAAGTTCAAGATTTTAGTTTCTGATTACCAACAACGGTCCACCAAGACGGACCCTGGGTCAGACCACGACCCGTCGACTGGGGTCCGTCGGTGGCCAACTGTCAATTTTTCTTAGGGGCAATTGGGTTTTTTCTGCTTTTAATTAAATCAACGGCTTTCTCACATTGAATTATTCTAGGTTGAAAGGATTTCTCACCTAAAATGAATCTAATGTTAATGACTAAGCTATTAATAAGGCTAGAGGCTATTACCCATGACCTCCAAATGAAATAGATATTAGGCGAATACTTGTATTCCATGAAGTAGGATAAAGAAGAGACTACCCTTATCCCTTAAAGTGAAACAAGAGATGACTCCTCAAGTTTTTATGTTATAATTGGACAAGAGGCAAGTACCCATGGTCGTTATAGAATGACAAGAGGCGAATACACATGTAACATGTTGTTGGACAAGAGTTGAATACCCATGATCCATATGTTATGTTTGAGTAGAGGCGAGTACCCATGATCCCTATGTTAAGGTGAACTAGAGGCGAGTACCCATGATCCATATAATGAATAGAGGCGACTAACCATGTTGCTTTGTAGTAAGGCAAACTGGCGATTCTCCATGTCTATAAAAGATAAGCTAGACTGTGTTATGATGTATGATGAGCTTGGATTGTTGCTTGAGTTTCCTTCCATGATATTCTTGACTAGAGGTGGATGACCCAAGTCTTGACTAAGGATAAGTTGAGGTTACTTCAAGAAGTATTCCTCCTATGTTATGATGATTTATGTGCATTGATTATACTTATGACTTATGTTGTTATCTCTTATGCTTGTGTTGATGTTTATGTTAGCTATAATATTTAGTACGTGTATGTACTAATTAACGCATACTCTTGCCTACATTTCTTATCCAAATGTAGGGTCCGGCAATATCGACTCTCATCCCCGTGGCTAGGATCATAGTAGAGCAAGATTGAAGATTGATGAGTCCTCATAGTATTCGACGATATGGCCACCATTTCTTTTATGTTCTTTCATTTCATATTTGAGGATATGGCCACTATTGTATGGGTTGTGTCCCAAGATAGTCATGTTTAAGATGATTTGAGACAAAGTGTATTAGACTTCCGCTTCATTTATGAAAAACTTTGATATTGCTGGAAATTTTTAAATATCCGCTCATTTCTATTATCTTATGTTATGAAAGCTATGTGACTTATATGAGGCCTCTCGGGGTCTTGGATGCTATGTTCGTCTAGGGGCGTTCCAATTGTATATATCCTCCATTTTTTGTATTCATTCTTAATGTTTTGTATTTACTTAGAAAACATACAGATATTATTTGTTATCTTAAATTTGCAGGAAAATATATTGGTCATTTATTGCTCATTATTGTTACCTATTGTTTTGCCCTTATCACTTCTTCTATCCAGTAACATCCCCTCAATTCCTTCTTTATTTTATGTCTGCATAATTTTGCTCAATTCAATAAATATACGGGACTGGTATTTTCATTTCTCGATTACCAAAATACATAAAGATTTTTTTTGTTTAAAATATCAATATCATTAAATGTGATTAATTTTTGTAATCAACAAAATTTATATCATTTGTAATACTTTTGAGTATGCCAACAACAACCTGAGAAAAAAAAATACTGCTTCAACATCTTTCAAAAATAATAGCATTTCATTTTATGCCACTCTAAACTAATTGATAATTATATCGATGTAACGTGTGACTAAAGATGAAAATGAACTAGACGAAGATGTCACGACTTGACTCTCCGAGTCATGATGGCACCTACTAAAACCCACTAGTAGATAAGTCGACCTGTACCTAGAAAAAAAAGTAGTGAGTATAAGGGTAGAACTAAATAGAAAATAATACTAACGATAACAAATGACTGTAAGAGAAAGAAAAAACAAAACTACATGCACTAGATACTCTTCAAGAACATGGAAGTCACGAGTTCAGAGTTGTCTAACAAGAATAAATGCAAGTCCGAAAAGTAAAGCACAAAAAGTTGTCTCAAAGATAAAAGACAAGCTAACATATATATAGAAAGAGATTGGCTGATCCAGGACGCCAAGTGCTCACCCTCGTCTCTGATATACCCAAGCTGCAAAAAAAACGGCACGAATGATCACCATTGGTAGTTGGTACCAAAAAAAAGGTACTCAGTAGGCATCACAAAAAGATGTACAGAATAGCATCAGTACCAAAACAAAGGTACTCAATAGGCATCACTAGCCGAACGAACAAGAAAGGTAAAAACAATCAGAAAAGGTAAAATCTAGTCAAAAACAGAGATCTAAGCGGATATCATACGAATAACACAAGTGTACCGAAATTAAATATAGGTACAACAATACTAAACCAAACTTTGCCCAAAAGCCCAGAAGGTTCACTCATGCACAAGTTTAAATAAAACGCGGATGGACACTCATAAGCCCAATAAGTATATCAAATAGTTAAGTCTACAAAATAGAAGAGTAATCCAAATCTAATCTAAAAACTTGTCTAGTCCTAGTCCAGCTAGAAAGACTAACAATCAACTCAATTAGTCAACTCCAAGCCTAGCTAGGAACAGTAACTATAAACCCAGGCCACCCAACTATACAATCAACTTTCAGGGTTGTCAACTTACCAACTAGTAAGAGTTCCTTGAGGGAGTGTCAACTCCGTAGAGGATCTTAGATAACCCACCTGCCCAGCATGACAGCCGACTCCTAGGGGCATCAACTGCATAGCTAGAAAGAGTACCCGATGGCGTATCGACTCCAAAGAGGATCTCAAGTAGGATCCAAGCCACTGTGGATCGATGTCCACTCTCAATGATATCATAAAAGGCTCCAAGCCAGAAGCACTCCAATCCCGAGAAAGCACATAACCTCCGGTAACAGATCATAGTCGCATAAATAGGAAGAGGAGACAGAAAGTCTAACAACAAGTGTAAAAGCCTAAGGTAAGGCTAATAGTATCAGACCCAAGTCTGCTATTCCAATCTACAAGGATCTAGTCCATCCAAAATGACGTCGGAAATATACGATAGTCACAAGGTGCATGGGTCTAAAGCAACACTATTATGTCTTAGACTAAGGCCGAAACATGCTCCAAAAACAAGTAATCAACAAGTAAATCACATGGCATGCTACAACACACATACAACCCTCCACCAACATGGTTTTATCCTTGAATAAGTCGTAATGAATCCTAAAACATTGTCTCTAGCAAGAAAAGAAGGAATAGTTACATACCTGCCCTTAATATATACTCACCATCTTGAATTTGCACATTCATGCTCATCTGTTTATAAAGAGAGTCGTAGCCTACCTCTAGCCCTATCGCGCGCGTTCCAAATTACAAGACCGAAGCTTTTCTCTTCCGAACGGGCTCTGAACGTGGCCACACTATCAAAAATAGGATCACAATGTCAATAGGATCACTCAGACATCAAAATCACCCTAAATTGAGATAGGCCAACTTTTAGAGTAAAACGGGAATCATGACACCTGCGTCAAAATTTATGAAATTGATTCCGTACAAAGGTCATAATCTATGCCTTGTACTTGTGTCCAAAAATAAGACAAAATTTGTGGCCCAAAACAGCGGAAACAATAACACACCACGAAAACAAAAATTAAAGGAAAAGCACCAGCAACTTCCGTGCCATATTTACCTCGAAAGGAATGTGACCAACACAATCAAATCAATCCACAATGTATCCCCGATGATTACGAGAATTTGGGACTTCAAATCATCAAAATCGATGCTTGGATGAAGAAGAAATCACCCTTTCAAAATTGAGTGTGAAAGCTGAAGTTTATGGGTATGAATACCCAAAATTGTCGCTAAGCGTCTGATATGTGGTCGCTAAAAGCATGCACTAGAGATCAACACTTTACCTAGTTTCTCAAACTCCAAATTGTTCGACAGGGTGTCGGGGATTTGTTCAGAACCACATGCACTCAAATGAAATATTCTAGCTGATCGAATTCGACATTCCAGAGTCAATGGAACCATCAAATTTGAAATTGTAGATCGTTTCGATAAAAAGTTTATCCCGTACCTGATTTTCATTTTAAGAGAAAAACCACAAGAAGGCTCAAAATGAGACTGGAAGCCTAAGAAACCACACAAAAGGTCGTTCTAGACAAAACTCGACATTCTAGAGTTAACTGCGTTGAAATAATTCGCATTCGTTTATGTTTACCAAGAATGTTGACAAAAGACAACCCTTGGCTTAAACTTCAAAGTTAAAACTTTGAATGCCACAGACTCACTCTAGAAGTCTTCAAGCCCGAATTAACCATGCCTCTACCCTAAAATTCCCTTGTAGAGCTGATGAACTCGAATTATGAGACCTTCTTCCAGAGCATTTGATAAAAATGACCGTTCAAGGTTCAACAACTTGCAAAAAAAATAACCATTCAAGTCTCAACAGCTTCCAAAACATTACACCTCGCATAAAAATGAAACAAACGACTAGGTGATTGAATTGTCAGCCCCAACAATTCATAAATCACTTGGGGTCGCTACAGAAAAGCTCTGATAACACATAGGAGGCATAAGCAGATAAATGACCTGGAGCTTATTAAAACATCCATTACTAAAAGAGACTTTCATCTCAAAAATAAGAGTCAAGAAGTACTTGAAAATCTCAAACAAGCATAGAAAACTGCTCCCACATATCATGCTCGGTGTCCCCTGTAGGCTCCTAAATTAGGCGATGCCTGTAATGGAACTTAACCATAAGAATGTTTCTCTAACGCAACCACAACACATCTCTAACAAGAATGGAAACAAGCTCATCCACGAAGGTTAAGGGACCATCCAAAGCTACTACATCATACTGGAGAATATTGGACTCATTAGCATAGAAACATGAAAGACTGGGTGGATAGCTGTGAACATCAGAGGCAAAGCTAACTCAGAAGCAACCTTTCTAACCATCTGAAGGATCTCAAAAGTCCCAATATACTTGTGGCTAAGCTTGCCTCGCCTCGCCTCCCAAACATTATCACTCCGTTCATGGGTGACACATGGAAGAAAACATTATCACCAATAGAAAATCTCAAAGATCGTCGTCTAAGATCAACATAACATTTATGTCTACTCTGAGCTGTCCGAGGTCTGTCCTTATTCACCTTCACCCGCTCCAAAGCCTCATGAATAAAGTTTGTGCCACACGGTCTAGGCTCTAGACTCAAACCAACCAATGGTAGAGCAACAATGCCTACCCTATAAGGCCTCAAATGGGGCCATCTGGATGCTAGAATGGTAGTTGTTGTTGTACGCAAACTCCGCCAAAGGCAAGAATTGGTCTAGTAAACTCCGAACTCCAAAACACGATTCTACAAAATATCATCAAGAATATGAATAGTACACTTTGATTGACCATCATTATGAGGATGGAAGACTTTTCTAAGGTCAATGTGAGTGCCCAAGTCATCTGGGAAAGTCCTCCAGATGCTAGTAGTGAACTGAGCACCCCGATCTTATATATTAGAGATCGACACACCATGAAGAAAAACCACCTCATGAATGTAGATATGTGCTAACCATTTCCTACTGAATGAAGACTGAACAGGTAGGAAGTGTGCTATCTTGGTCAATCAATCAACGATGACCCAAATCTTATCAATACCTCTAGAAGTCCGAGGAAAACCTTCCACAAAGTCTATAATTATGCTATCCCACTTCCACTCTTGAATGGGTAACCTCTACAACTCACCACTAGTTCTCAAACGCTCGGCCTTCAACTGCCAACAACTGAGGAAATGGGACACATAGTCTACAATATATCTCCTTATGTCGGCCAACTAGTAATGCTGCCTAGAGACTTAATACATCTTTACGATGCCTGAATGAATTAAATATCTAAAATGACAGGCCTCTAAAATTATCAACAAAAATCAAACCCCTTAACTCTCGGGACAAAAATATGACATGCGAAACTATAAACCTCATCTAAGTCTAAGGTAACCTGACCAGTATCACCCGCTAACACTCAATCTCGAAGTTCAACAAAGGCCTATTCCTTAAACTGACCACTAGAAATCTGATCAAGAAGAAATGACTAAGCTCCCACATATGGTAGATCATGTCCAGAATCTGAAACATCCAACCGAACCATCTAGCTATCTAAGGATTGAATGTCCAAAGATAATGGTCGCTGCATAGTAGATAAAGAATCTAGACTACCTGCACCCATTGCCTTCAAACTCAAGGTGTCCACCACCACATTTGCCTTTCCAAGATAGTAAAAAATAAAGTGGTCATAGTCCTTCACAAGTTAAATCCAGCAACGCTGCCTCGATTAACATCCCTCTGACTCGTAGTGTACTGAAGACTCATGCGGTCAGTGTAGATCTCCAACGAACCCTATAAAGGTTGTGCCTCCTGATCTTAAGTGCCAAAACTACTACCGCTAACTCCAAGTCATGAGTTGGGTAGCTGTACTAATGTAAACTGAATTGCCTCAATGCATAAGCAATTACCCGACCCTGCTTCATCAATACACAACCCAAACCAATGCCGAATGCGTCACAATAAACCTTGAAGGCATCTCCCTCAACAAGAAGAATCAATATAGGAGCAGTAGTCACCAACTCCTTGAGCTTCCGAAAGCTCAACTCACACCCCTCAAACCACTCAAAAGGAACATCAAAGTGGGTCAACCAGGTCGAAAGTGCTGGAGTAGTTGAGAAACCCTCCACAAACCATCTGTAGTAGCCTACCTAATTAAGAAATCTCTGAACCTCAGTCAATGAGTGGGCCTAGCCCAAGAACGAATAGCTTCTATCTTCACCGGATCTACCATGATACCTCACTTGGAAAATATGTGCCCGAAGAATGCTACAGACTCAAGAAAAAACTCACAATTTAAGAACTTCGCATAAAGTTGATGATCTCTCAAAGTCTGGAGCACCATCGTCAAATGCAGCTCATGATAACTACTTCTCCGCAAGTATAGAAGAATATCATCTATGAACACAATGAAAAATAAATCAAGATACTGCATGAACATCCGCGTCATTAAGTACATAAAGGCGATAAGGGCATTAGTCAACCCCAAAGATATCACTGGGAAATCATAGTGGCCATACCGAGACATAAATGGAGTCTATGGGATTTCCGCTTCCCTAATCCTCATTTGATGGTAACCAGACTTCAATCAATCTTTGAAAACACTTCGGCAACCTGACGTTGGTTTAATAGATCATCTATCCTAGAAATGAGGTAGTGGTTCTTCATTGTTACCTTATTCAACTTCCTATGATCAATACACATTTGCACCGTACCGTCCTTCTTTTTCACAAAAAGAAAAGGAGTGCCCCAAGGCAACACACTAGAACTAATGAACTACTTACGCAAGAGGTCTTGAAGTAGAACACTGAGGTCGACAGTAGCTATATAATATGGCGGAATGGAAATAAGTCGAGCACCTAACTCAATCTCGATAGAGAAGTCAATATCATACGCCAAGGGTAGGCCAGGTAGGTAGGTAGAAAACACATATACAAAAGCACGAACAATTGGAGTGTACTCAATTGGAGGAACCTTTCTACTCAAACCATGCACCTAAGCCTAATAAGAAAAACACCCATTAGTCATTAGTCTCTTAGCCTGAACAAAACAGATTGCTCCAATTAGTGTACTGCTAGCGGAGCCCTGCAACACCACTAGGGGACCACTAGGCATGGCTAAGGTAATGGTCTTAGACAAGAAATTGAAAACTACACGGCAGGGAGATAACAAGTCCATACCCACAATCAAATCAAAATTAAGCATATTTAACAACATTAGGTCAGTCTGGATGGCATGCCCCTGGATATTAACTAAGAAAGATCGAAACACCTGATCCACTACTAAAGAATCACCCATGGGGCACAACACATACAACTTTGTTGTCAAAGGATTGGAACTCATTCTGAAATAAGAAGCGTAATATACAGACACACAAAATATGTAGAACTAGGGTCAAATAAAGTTGAGGTGACCTGATGGTGTAAAAGAATCATACCTGTGATTACATAATCTGATGCGTCAGTCTGTGCCCTCACTGGAGTTGCATAAAAATGTCCATGTCTGCCTCTATACTAACAATCAGTCCTACCACCTGAGCTACCTCCCCAGGGACCATCCTCAATACCCTGTTGTCTACTGTGACAATCTTGACTCTGACCTAGACTTCTAAATAGAGGTGTTACTAGTGCAGCTAGTAGAGTTGGCTATGGGACTAGAGCAATGTGTTTATGTAAGGGAAATATCTGGCTAGTGATCTAACTTACCATAGCCATAAGACCCAAAAATGATCCACTCCCACAAAAATGGCAACAACGACTTGAAGTACTAGTCTAGGACCTACAAATCTAGCTAGAGCAAACCTCATTCTTGCTATACAGATCACCATATGATCTCTACATTAAGGAATAAATAGGATAAATAGGTTGACCTTACTTAAACCGCTATTGAATCTTAGCATGTAAATCTCTAGGGCTAGAATAGGACCCATTATAGCTACCCTCATATCTAGCTCTCTTGTTGCTACCCCCTTAGACCTCGCGACGAAGCTGCTCAATAGAGTGGGAATGATAAACAACATCTAGAAAGGAGCAACTCGTTGAGACCATAGATTGATACTCAATCCGGAGTTGTAGTCTAAATCCATGAACAAAACACCAAACCATCTCTTCCTTTATAGGTAGAATCATCATTGCATTGAGGGAGAGCTCATGAAACCTAGCCTTAAGCTCTGACACAAGCATGCAGACCTGCTCCAACCTGGAGAATTGATCATGTAGGTGATCTCTGACACTGCAAGGAACGAACCTTGCAAAGAAGGCCTTAGAAAACTCGTTCCAAGTGATCGGAGGAGACCGAGTTAACCTAGTCTTAACAAATGTACGCCACAATTGTGTGGCTGGACCATCAAGTTGATACGCAGTGAATTCAGCTCCTCTTAACCATCAAGTTGATACACAGTGAATTGAGTTATTTTGTATCTTTACATACAAAGTGAGTTCTAATGTATTTTTAAATAAATTGAGTTGTTATCTACTATTTTATATGCTTTATATAAACTGCATCTTTATTGTTGTATTTATACAGTATTGAGTTGATGTCACGACCAAGGGGTACCCCTTAGATGTAACATGGCACATTAGAACCCCGAAGGAGCCCATACAAGCCACGTAGCTTTCATCACATAAGGAATAAAAAAACAGAAGTAAAACAACATTTTCAATTTCCAATTTTTATAAAAGAAAAGCGGAAGTCTAAAACATTTGTCTTAATATTGCCATCTAGTACAATAGAATGAAATTGATCCTAGCCCATACATCATGTCCAAAAGAGAATTACAAGAAAGAATCTGAAACAATTAAGATACGTCCTCGAATCATGAGGCCTTACCAAAGCTCAAGAATCTCGATATCAACAACTAGCCACGAAACTGAAAAATCTGACTGTCTGACCCTATATTTGGGGAAATGTAGGCAAGAGTATGTTTTAGTACAAAACAATGTACAAAGTATGATAGCTATGCATAAAACATTTAAATCATTCTAAAAAGGGACATTTCATTTCATGACATGCAATTGACCAAGATAAAACATAATATAAACGGGTTAGAAAACATAATTCATAAAACCATGGTAAATGCAAGTTAATCATCTTTAAAGCCATTGAACACAAATGAGATACTTCTTGAAGTAACCTTAGTTCATTATTAATATGGGGGATTATCCTTAACAGACATAGAGACCATGTAAGCTATAACATGATCCCTCGGTGTCTCCCACACCGAAAATGGTTGTCCTACTTGCCAAGGTAGAACCATGAACTTCTATCTTAAGTGGATCCACTAGCTAATGTCTCTTGAGACAATAATTTTATGGGGGCACATAGGTAAGGGATAAGGAGATTGCTTCTATGAACCCGGCCTCTAGTAACAGGAGAGATTTCATCTTAATATCCTCTCGGTACTAAGCATAAATCCCACGGAATAGTCATTTCTTCTTGTTCTTATTATCCATGGAAGGAAAGTAATCTTGCCAATCTAAGCTAAGTCATCATACTTGGAAGGTATCTTAGGATAACCAATCCAAGCAGTTTTCATCAGGATAACTCTTAATCTTTGATTCAATTAGGTGAGAAAGCCTTTCCACATAAGAATCCGTATTATGTGAGAAAACCTTTCACATCATACTCTTACGTATATATGAGAAAATCCTTTCAATAACACATCATGATCATCATCATTGACACTTTACTCTCAAATCATCCATAAAACATTTGCATAGATTTCATAGGAAAATGCATAAGTCCATAATTTACCACTTGAGGTTCAAAACCCACTTTCAATCATAAATGCTTAGAAAACAAGGGTTAGTTATGGATTTCATCATAAATTAATGTAAAGCTTGCAATACATGCTCAATTTCATATAACTCTTCTTTAACAATCAAAATCCCACATCATATGGTTCATAACTTGAAAACATGAGGATTTACATGGGTTCATAGGGGAAATCATCATAAAATCATAGTGTTTCATCAATTCATGCCTAATATATCATAATCCAATCATTTAAATAATTAATGAAAAGAATTCATGACAATTGAAGAAACCCCTAACTCATTTGGGGAATTCTAATCTTTGAAATAGAGGAATTTTGGAACTGTATGAATGGAAGGAATCCATGGATGAAAACTATCATACCTTGAATCCAAATTCTAGCCTCGAATGGAGGAATTGAGACTTGAATGGAAACCCTAGGTTGAATCCTTCTTCTCCTTCTTCAAGTTTCTAGAGAGAGAAATATTTTGGAGAGGTGATTTGATCTTCTTTTGTGATTTTGGAAGAATGGCTTGAATGGACTAATTTGGGGGTCGAAAACACTTATGTAAGGGTTTTAATGCAGGGTAAAATGATGTAGTATAGGAATAAAATAATTAGAAAATGATCCAACTACCCCTGAACTTAACCACCGACCTACCACCTACAGACCCCAATCGATGGACCGTGGTCTGACCCACGGCCCGTCCTGGTGGACCGTCGATGGAGGTCAGAAACTAGATTTTTGGGCATGGAACCATGGGCCTTAACCACGGACCGTGGTCTGACCTATGGTCCATTGGTCAGGTCGTGGTTCCGACCTGCTTGACTGGATTAAGAAAGGCCTATCCACGAACAACACCTAGGGTCCGTGGTCCCATCCACAGGCCATGGGTGGCCCTCGTGGCTAGCACCTACACTCTCCCAAATTTGCTTAGTTCCCTTTTCCGGATATGGGCTGTCACAATATCTCCTCCTTAGGAGCATTCTTCCTCGATGAGATTCAACCTAGTACGAAAAGAGTAGGAGAAGAACGAACAACCCAACCTACAATGCAACTTCATCTAAATGCATGCAACCAAAGAGGAATTATCATCTCCAAGATAACACTACATCAAAACATCATAAGAGGAGAGACACTAAATCTAGCAGCCCATCATGCATGAAATGCACATATACAAGGAGGGAACACCACTCCAAGCTAAACGTAGTCAATGCATCAGAAGGAAAGTAGGAACTCGACCTAGCAACCCAATATGCATGAAATTTATCATGTTCAAGGAGGAACTACCTTCTCCAAGCTAAAAACATGCTCAACATAGTCTTATGAAGTCTTTATGCAATTCGTTCCCAAAAAGCATAGATAAAGCATGTTCATCAATTCATCTCATGAAGTCTATTGGCAACTCATACTTAATTCAGAACAACATGAGGAAAATCAACCATGTAAACTCATTTTCTTTCAAAACACAAGTTTTTCATGAACATGCATACTATAAGGAAATCTTGGAAACACATAAAACACATGACCCTAAAACAAAGAACAAGCCAAGAGGAATACATTACCTCAAGCTAGAGTAGGAGTAGAAGGAAAAAGATGAGGATATTGGGACATCATATCGGCCTCGGCTTCCGAAGTAGCATCCTCAACTAAATAATTGCTTCACAATACCTTTACAGAAGCAACTTCCTTGTTTCTCAATTGCTTAACTTACCGGTCCAAAATCTCAACTGGAACTTTTTCATAGGAATTGATTCTCCTTAACTCCCAAACCTTATATGGAAACTATGGATGTCGGATCGCCAACACATTTCTTCAACATACAGACATGGAAAATAGGTAGCACAAAAGATAAGGAAGCACCAAGATCAAGTAATGTAAGAACATCTTGGTGGAAGACTTTTAACATACTAGTAACCAAATCCGGGGAAGCCTCTTGCTCACTATAGGTCTGGAGTACATCGAATAGGTTTTTCTTAGGAGCATTCGAACCTGAACCATTAGGAGAAGCTTGCTTTCCCTCTCTTCCTTTAACCATAAGAATTGAGCAATCTCTCATTTTATGACCACTCTTACCACAACTGAAGCAACCATCTGTGACGGCTAGGCACTTACCCTAGTGCTACGTTCCACATCTAGTACAAGTAGACATAGGCAATGAAGTTCCACTATCATTCCCTCCTTGAGACTTAGGATTAGACACCCTATCTTTGTTGGAATTAGGAGGAGCATTTGAGGAACCATCACTGGAAAACCTTTGTCAAAATCTAGGACGAACATGTCCCTCGGACATTGCATCTGAGAAATTACCATCACCGGTCTTAACGTTTTTCACCTCTATTGATATTTCCTTATGTTTCTCCTTTTTAATCTGTTGAGCATGAACCATGAGACGAGAGATGTCCATGTTAATAATGAGCATGGTGGTACGACACTCTTTGACCACCATTTCGGACACACCCAAAATGAACTTACTTATCCTTGCCCATGAATCCGCAACCATTATTGTAGCAAATTTAGACAATTGAGTGAACTTCAAAGCATATTATCTTACACTCATACTCCATTGGCGAAGGTTGACAAAATCAATCACATTTGCTTCCCTTATCTCAAGGGGAAGGAACCTATCAAGAAAAACAGCCTTAAACTTCTCCAAATAAAGAGGACCCGCATCTTCCAGTCTCCCATCTTTCCATTGGATGAACCAAGTTCTAGCAACACATTTTAGTTGATAAGCGGCCAACTCCACCTTTACCACCGGCGTCACTCCCATGATCATCCAGACCATAGAAACCTCATTAATGAACGCTTGAGGATCTTCCTCAACCTCCCATGAAAATTCGAAGGATTCATCCTAGTGAAGTCCCTCATTCTAGATGTCGGCGTACTCACATTTGGATTTACGAGAACCACAACCTCTGTATCGGCTTGGGTGGTCATGGCTTGAGCCAGCACTTGAAAAGCAGCCCTAAACTCTGCATTAGTCACTTGCTCGGCAAAACAATCGACTGAAACTTGAGGAGATTGGGGAGGGCTTCTTGTTCTGCATTCTCTCTCACATTACTTCTAGCATAAGCTCTTTGAGTAGCCATGTCTTGTAGAGCATCGGATAAGGATTAGGAGAGAGACCTTTTAGTGTTAAAATCTATCCCAGGACTTTAGAGTAATGAAAGCAGTGGAGTTTCCTAAACATCTTGTAGCCTCTCCTTCTTAAATGTGGCGCGCTCCACACTCATGAACAAGACTCTACTCGACGTGACCTATGAGACATCCTAGGAGCATTCTAAACCTTGTGCTATGATACAAAGTTTGTCATGACTCAAGGGTACCCCCTAGATGTATCATGGTGTATAGAACCCTGAAGGACCCCATACAAGGCACATAGCCTTCATCACATAAGAAATAGAACAACAGAAGTAAAACAACATTTTCAAGTCCAATAGTTTTATAAAAGAAAAGCGGAAGTCTGAAACAGTTGTCTCAAATTTAGCCATCTTGTACAATAGAATGAAATACGGCCTATCCCATACATCCTGTCCAAAAGTGAAATACAAGAAAGAAAGTAAAACAACGAACATCCATCCTTTGAACAAATATGAGATATTTCTTGAAGTATCCTTAGTTCATTATTAATGTGGGGGATTAGCCTTAACATACATTTGGGACCTGAAAAGGCCGGTCACCACTCGTCCTAGTAGCTTCCGTCGTTATTGGTCAGCAACGACGACTTTAAAAATCCAATCACTAAATGGTTTTGGGATAGGAAAGAAATTTGGTCGCCTCAGTCATTTTAGAGACCACAATTCTGGTCTCAAATACTTTTAAGATATCTTTAAAAAAGCTCATTTCGGGTCGTTAACACTCTTTAGGGACGATCATCAATTGGTCTTAAAATACCATTAGCGATGAGCAATGACCTGGTCCTAGAAACAGGTTAGAGACGAGTAACTACCTAGTCCTAGAATAGATTAGAGAGGATTAGCGAACTGGTCCTTGAATAGATTTAGCGATGTTCAATGACCTTGTCCTAAAATAGATTTAGTGACGATCAAGCAATTCTGGTCCTAGCTTAATCATTATAGACGAGCGACATTTCTCGTCTTCGATTGACCTTTAGGGACGAGCAATAATTTTGGTCTCAAATTGACCACCAATGGTCCTAGAGCAATTGATACCACTAGGATAAAAATCATCCACAAATATTAATTTGCTACTAACAATTTTTATACATAAAGATGATATAAATATAAAGAAGAGATAAGAAGATAGAGATCAAGAGTGTACGATTAATTTCAATAAAGTGGCTAACATCTCATGATTTTAGTTATAATATTTTCTTAATAAAAAACATATCTAATATCCAAGCTATACTATACTTAGTATCATGTTTTGCAAAACATAAATTTGTGCTAAACTAATACGGAGCTCGCGCATCAACAAAAGCTTGGCAAAAAGTTAAAAGTTTCAATCTTCAATTCATCTAGTGTTGTCCAGAAACATCAACAAAAGTTACAAAAAAATAAGAAAAATCAATTAGAAAAACTTTGACATGCATTAACCAAGATCAAAAATCTATTTGAAGAACTACATCTAAATGGAATTTGGAAGATAATAGAAACTAATGAACTGATTAACTCTTTTTATTTTTTTACTAATAGTATCTACTGTTTTAGTAAATTATCCCTCCTACATTTTTCTCTCTGTATGTATTCTATATGTTATTCTACAACAATCATTTCTTAGAGAGTTAACTACACGCTCCGCCCTATGGAGCTTCCATGCGAGACTTCATCATGACAGGAAAAGGAAATAGAGAAGCAACAAACTCCTAGTCTGAAACAAGAGGCAAACTAATGGAAATAATGACGCAGAAAGCAACAACAATCAGTTGAATTACAATGGTACCATGCTGAAAATTTCTATGTCTCCGAACTACTCAAAGGAAAAATGGAAAATACCTACCCAAATGAAGAACTTGTCGAAAACGATCAGCCAAGGATCAATCATATAAGCAAGCCTACTATCTTACTAACAAAGATGAAAAGTAAAAAACCTCTACAGTTAGTGATGGAGCTGAACAGTGAGAATACAATAATTTGAAAGATATTTCCAACCGTAAAAAGCACATAGATCTCACTGCATCCATCTCTACAATCTCCAACAAACAAGTATATTTTTACTTACTCGGTCAACATAAAATATTAGGTATTCAGTCGTAACAGGCGATGTCATAGGTGGGACATGTGATTGTTGAGAAGCAAAGAGGTCTTGTATTTTCCTTATTTTTTTCATCTTATCTTCTAAGGTAGATATGCGATTGTTCAAGGACTTGTTCTGTTCGTTCAAGTATTTGTTGTCCTCTTGAGTTGAACGTAGCGCGGATAATAATTCATCCTTTGATGACGTTCCACCTTTCAAGTCTCGCGCCTTTGCTAAACTCCCAAATCCAAATACATGGCTACAATTTTGAGGTCCACAACATTTTTCAACAATTTTTATGCTAGGTATAGATGGATCTACTTGAACCATTTCATCGAGTTGATCCTACAAATATATAAAAGAACATTTTCTATAACACATAACAATTTAAAGTAATTAACTATTCAATTTACCAAACCTAAATGTTTTTCAATTGCTGCAGGTTCAACAAGCTTGTTATCTTTCTTACAAGTCTCAAAGAAAATAGTCGCCAAATGTAGTGGATTTCCATCTTTTTCGCCCTTTACATCAACGTCAAACATGTCAAATAATACATACCTTGTAAGTATTTATTTTAGGAAAATAGTTTTATGATAATACCTTATGATGTTGTTGTCATTCATTTGAATCACAGTTTAACGAGGAAGAAACTTTAAACAAACAATCATAATAAAACAACAATTGATACAACTCTAATTTTAAAAGGCACTCATGCCACAATTCAAGTGATGCAGCTCTAATGTTTCTCTCTTGATCTAGGCCTGTGGTGTTGGCTTTTAACTGTAGACTCGCTAAAGAGCAAAAAAACTTTACAAGTATGCTTCATTTAGAATCTCAAAGAACAACTAGATAAGTTGTAATAAAAAATCTCCAGTTTAATTTATCTATACTAGTTGCAACATTATTGTAAGACCCCGTATCCGAAACAGACCAAAAATGCAGATTTTGAGATGTTGCAGGTGCAACCCACGGTTGCCATCCTAGGACCGTAGGTCGAACCACGGCCAATGCTGGTAGTCCGTCGTTCACCACTACAACCCCTCCCCAACCCAGCTCAGAAAATGAGCTAAGTCTCGACCCACGGACAAACCCATGGTCCGTAGATCTGACCATGATCTGTGGTCTGTGTCCGTGGATCAATACTCCTTTACCCAGCCTCTGACATGAATTACGGTCGACCAGAATGGACCATCGTTCGATCCACGGTCCGTAGGTCTAACCGTAGATGAGGGTCAACAGTTAGTTAAGGGAGAATTATTGAGTGGGTCAACTTCAGATGGTCATAACTCTTAGCACAAAATGAAGTATGTGTCCCATGACCTATGATATGATAGATAATTGAATCCTCATTCCAACACTACCAAGTTTGCTAAAATTCGACCTCTAAGTAAAAAGTTATGATTGTTTTAGTGAGGCCCTGTTAGGCAGAGTTGATCGACGACCCTAATCTACGGACCGTCGATTGGCCTACGGCCCGTAGGTCCGATCCGTCAGTCACTTCGACACCAATTAATTCTAGGGTCTTTTGGTCTTTTTTTCCTATTTCGTTGGACCCCTAAGATACGTCGTTTAGACCCTAAATCATGAGGTTTTAGTCTGTTTAAGCAAAGAAACATAACTAGAACTTACCTAAGTCAAATCATTAATCAAAACTTAGAAAAATTTGAGCGTAAGAGCAGAAGAGAAGTCAAGAACCCTAGTTCAAGAACACAACAAGGTTCCATCAGTTCCAGCCCAAAATCTCAAGATTTCTCCATGTAATTCGTCACCAAGTATATGAGATTTCACTAGTGGGTTCCTTTCACCCATTTAGCTCCTAGAATTCAGTCTGATTCTTGATTCCATGATTACGAACAGACCTAGGGTTTCTAGAATTTCAACATATCATCATGAATTAGTTATTTAAATGTTCCAAAATCAGATTATCATGTTATTTCTCAGTTTATTGCATGAATTTCACAACCCTAGCTATGTATTTCTTTAGTCCTTGAATTACACATGCTAGGTCAGATATTTCAGTATTCAGTTGTACATGCCTCTGTTTATGAATGCATCATTATAAGATTAATTGTTGCATTCTCAGTTTTGCATGTTCAGTTTTGAGCTATCAAGTATTACAAAAATTCAATCGTAATGTGTTAATCACTTAATCTATTCGGAGTCGCATAATACCGAGTTGCACTAGGATTCAGCGTACCCATATAGTCCCAAAACAACGAGCCACGTAGGTGTAAGTCCCCTCTGTAGGCAACATCAGTTTAGTGATCACGCCAGCTATGCCTCTATACCTTTGGCAGGGTATATTGGGTCCTCTCAATGGGGCATATACATCGCACTCCAAATTTAGCTCATGTGGTTTTATTGTCGGTTATTGGTAGCTCCCACAGTTCAGTCAGACTCTATCGCATTGACCAGATTTACAGTTCATTCAGTATTCAGTCATCATGTTATAAATTGGTAATTACATTCAGTTAGTTCAGTATTCAGTATCAATATCATGTCCAGGTTATTTCATTGTTTTATTGCTTTGTTCAGTTATATGTTATTTCAGCTTTACTCTATCCTGCATGCTCAGTACCTTTCAAGTACTAACACATACGTGCGCTATATTTTTTCATGATGTAGGTTCAGGTTCTCAGCATCCAAATCACACTTAGATTAGTTCCCGATCTCCAGTTCAACAGAATCAGTGGTGAGTCCTCATTCTCCGAGGACAATAGTCATGAGTTTCTTTTCTGTACTTTTAGTCCTTTAGTTTCAGATTTTCTAGACTTAGTTGGGCATGTCCCAGCACTTCCTTTCAGCTTCGAGGCTTATTTCAGACATAGTTAGATTCATCTTTGTATTGAGTTAATATCTTCTTTGTATTAAACTCATCAGTTTTCATTTATCTCAGTTATAGTATATGGGTAGTCCCCATCTTTTCAATTTTATTTATGATTTAGCTTCCGTATCAGTTTATTATCTTTAGTATGCTCGTGATCATGCCAGCAGGGTTAGCTTGGGATCACTTGTGGTACTACGTCCCGTGTTTATGTTATGGGGGTAGTCTCGGGGCGTGAAAAACTTGGTATCAGAGCATTAGATATAGGAGTCCTAGGATGTCTGAAAACCCGCACTAAGTAGAGTTTTTTTCATGGGTCTGAAGTGCACCACATCTATTGAGAGGGAGGCTATGAAGTGTTTTAGGAATAACTTCACTTTCTTTGTTATTCTTATCGTGCGTTGGTATGATCTCCTTTCTAATCCGTCGTTATGCGCTTAAGATCATGTCTCTCCGTAGAGCTAGCACCAGGAATGCTAACACAATTCCTCTAGTCCCAGACCTTGAAGTTAAGAATGAAGAGTTTCAGAATGACATCAAACCATTGTCTCAGAGTATGACCAACAAGAATAATCAGCAGGTTCCAATTCCTACTAATAGAAATGGTGGATCAGTGGTAGCTAGAGTTCGGGATTTTTTTTAAGGATGAATCTGCCTGAGTTTTAGGGTCACAAGTTGGTGAAGACCCACAAAACTTCATTGATGAGATTAAGAAAATCTTTGGAGTGATGCAAGTGACTGATAATGGAAAGGTTAAGTTGGCATCGTACCAGCTTAAGGATGTGGCTAACATATAGTACACTAAGTGGAAATATTCAAGGGCTACTTTATCTTTTATGACTCCCTTTATAGCAGTAATCTTAGATGTCCGTCCAAAAAATTTCTCAGAACCCTTCTTAGTCTCTACTACAGTCAGTGACCCAGTTATAGCTAGATGGGTATACACAAAATGCCCTATCACAGTCTCTCAGAAATTCACCTCAGCAAATCTTGTAGAGTTAGAAATGGTAGACTTCGATATCATTCTAGGCATGGATTGGTTACATTCCTGTTATGCCTCATAGCGCCTATGGGTCAATTCATTTCTTACATTAAGGCCAGAAAGATGATCTCTAAGGGTTATCTCTATCATCTAGTTTGGGTTAAGGATTCAAGCTCCGAAACCCCAACTCTTAAGTCAGTTCATATGGTTAATGAGTTTTCAGAAGTGTTTCCAGAAGGTGTTTCCAGAGTTCCTCCCGAAAGGGAAATTGACTTTGGAATTGATCTCCTTCCAAATACCCAGCCTATCTTTATTCCTCCTTCTAGAATGGCTACAGTTGAACTTAAGGAATTGAAATAGCAGTTGAAAGACCTTATAGATAAGGGCTTCATCAAACCTAGTATTTCGCCATGGGGTGCACCAGTGTTGTTCGTAAAGAAGAAAGATGGTTCTCTCAGAATGTGCATTAACTATAGGCAGTTGAACAATGTCACAATCAATAATTAGTATCCCATCCCCAGGATTGATGAATTGTTTGACCAACTTCAGGGTGCTAGTCATTTCTCAAAGATAGACCTCAAATTAGGTTATCATCAGCTTAGAGTCAGAGATAGTGACATTCTGAAGACAGCCTTCAGAACTCGGTACAATCATTACGAATTTGTAGTTATGTCATTTGGACTAGCTTATGCTCCTGCAACTTTCATTGATTTGATGAACAGAGTGTTCAAGCAGTACTTGGACTTGTTCGTTACCATCTTTATTGATGATATCCTCATTTACTCTAGGAATGAGGAAGAACATGCAAGTCATTTGAGAGGTATTCTGCAAACTCTCAAAGATCGCTAGTTATTTGCAAAATTTAATAAGTGCAAGTTTTGGTTACATTCAGTTGCTTTCCTTGGGCATATTGTCTTTAATCAAGGAATTCGAGTAGATTCCCAAAAGATAGAAGCAGTGAAACAATGGCCCAAACCTACCCCTGCTACAGATATCAGAAGTTTCTTGGGTTGAGCGGGCTATTACAGACGGTTCTTGGAAGGATTTTCATCCATAGCCTCACCATTGACTAGGTTGACTCAGAAAAAGGTTAAGTTCCAGTGGTCAGATGATTGTGAGAAAAGCTTCGCAGAATTGAAAACTAGGTTGACTACAGCTCATGTCTTGACTCTATCAGAGGGTTCAGATGGTTATGTGATCTATATTAATGCATCCAAGGTCGGCCTAGGTTGTCTGTTGATGCAGCGAGGTAAGGTTATAGCTTATGCTTCTAGACAACTTAAGGTACATGAGAAGAATTATTCGACTCATGACCTTGAGCTTGCAGCAGTGGTGTTTGCACTCAAGATTTGGAGGCATTACTTGTATGGTATTCATGTAGATGTGTTCACAGACCTTAAGAGCCTCCAGTATGTATTCACCCAGAAAGAGTTGAATCTTCGCCAGAGAAGGTGGCTTGAGTTCCTCATAGATTATGATATGAGCGTGCATTACCATCCAGGTAAGGCGAATGTAGTAGCAGATGCTCTTAGCAGATTATCCATGGGTAGTGTAGCACATGTTGAGGAAGAAAGAAGAGAGCTACCAAAGGATGTTCACAGACTTGCTCGCCTAGGAGTTTGTCTTATGAGCATAATAAATGGTGGTGTAATGGTTCAAAATAAGGTTTAATCTTCTTTGGTTGTAGGGGTTAAGGAAAAGCAAGATAGTGATGCAATCTTACTTGATCTTAAGGGTGCAATCCACAATCAGAGAATGGAGGTTTTTTCCCAAGGGGGAGATGGTGTACTTCACTATCAGGGTAGATTGTGTGGTCCTAATGTGGATGAATTGAGACAGCATATTCTCGCAAAAGCCCACAATTCTAGATATTCTATTCATCCAGGCGCCACTAAGATGTACTGCTATCTGTGGGAAGTCTATTGGTGGAATGGTATTAAAGGAGATATAGTAGATTTTGTGGCTAAGTGCCCCAATTGCCAGCAACTCAAAGTAGAACATCAGAAACCAGGAGGTATGACTCAAGAGATTGACATTCCTACTTGGAAGTGGGAAGTGATCAACATGGACTTCATAATAGGTTTACCTCGTACTCGCAGACAGCATGACTCCATTTGGGTGATTATTGATGGGCTTACTAAGTCTTCTCACTTTTTGGCGGTCAAGACTACAGATTCGGCGGAGGATTATTCCAAGCTTTACATTAATCAGATTGTGAGGTTACATAGGGTTCCTTTGTCTATCATCTCAGATAGAGGTCTTCAGTTTACCTCTCATTTCTAGAAGTCATTTCAGAAGGGTCTTGGTACTCAAGTTAACCTTAGCACAACATTTCATCCAAAGACGGAGGGTCAAGCAGAGCGTACCATTAAGACCTTAAAGGACATTTGAGAGCTTGTGTGATTGACTTCAAGGGTAGTTGGGAAGATCACCTTCCTCTCATTGAGTTCGCCTACAACAATAGTTACCATTCCAGCATTCAGATGGCCCTTTATGAGGCATTGTATGGGCTTAGATATAGATCTCCAGTTGGTTGGTTTGAACTAGGTGAAGCA
This sequence comes from Solanum stenotomum, assembly GCF_019186545.1. Lineage (NCBI taxonomy): Eukaryota > Viridiplantae > Streptophyta > Magnoliopsida > Solanales > Solanaceae > Solanum > Solanum stenotomum. The sequence goes on from NC_064292.1 coordinate 24,627,640, forward strand.
GCCTTGATAGGACCATATTCAGTCCTTGATGCTATGGAGAAAGTGCAACTCATTGGAGATAGACTTAAAACTGCTCAGAGTCACCAAAAGTCTTATGCAGATGTGAGAAGAAGGGAACTAGAGTTCCAAGTTGATGATTGGGTTTTCCTGAAAGTGTCACCTATGAAGGGGGTGATGAGATTTGGCAAAAAAGGAAAGCTCAGTCCCAGATATGTAGGCCCTTACCAAATCTTGAAAAGGATTGATAAAATGGCTTATGAGTTAGAGTTGCAAGCAGACTTAGCAGCAGTGCATCCAGTCTTTCACATTTCTCCTTTGAAGAAGTGTGTGGGTGATCCAGCATCCACAATGCCATTAGAGAGTGTGACCGTGAGAGATAGTCTCTTGTATGAGGATGTACCAGTTGAGATTATCGATCGTCATGTTAGAAGGTTGAGAAATAAAGAAGTCGGTTCAGTCAAGGTTTTGTGGAGGAGTCAGTATGTAGAGGGAGCTACTTGGGAAGCAGAAGCAGTCATAAAGTCCAAGTATCCTCACCTCTTTCCTTTCGATTCCATTCCAGCTTGAGGTAATAGTTCCTCTTCAGTTATTTCAGTCATTCATGCGTAAATTCAATCTTAGAATCTTGTTCCTTCAGTTTGTACTTGCATTTTCAGCATATTTGCATGTCCTTGGAACTTAGTTCAGTCAGAAATTCAGTTCTTAGTGTTTAGTGGTAGGGATTGCAGCCCTCTACCTCCATTTCAGCTAGTTTAGTCTTCATTCGAGGATGAATGGTCCCAAGGGGGAGATAATGTAACACCCCGCATCCGAAATAGACCAAAAATGCAGATTTTGAGAAGTTGCAGGTGCAACCCATGGTTGCCATCCACAGACCGTAGGTTAGACCACGTCCCGTGCTGGTGGTCCGTGGTTTACCACTGCAATCCCTCACCAACCCAGCTCAAAATATCAGCTAAGTCTCGACCCATGGTCCATAGGTCAGACCACGATCCGTAGGTCAGACTACGGTCCGCGGTCTATATCCATAGATCAAGACTCCTTTACCCAGCGTCTGACACGAACTATGATCGACCAGCACGGACCGTCGTTCGATCTACGGTTCGTAGGTCTGATCGTAGATGAGGGTCATCATTCAGTTAGGGGAGAATTATTGAGTGGGTTAACTTCAGATGGTCATACTATTAGCACAAAATGAATTATGTGTCCCATGACCTATGATATCATAGATAATTTAATCCTCTTTCCAATGCCACAAAGTTTGCTAAAATAAGACCTCCGAGTAAAAAGTTATGCTTGTTTTAGTGAAGCCCTGTCAGGTAGAATTGATCGATGACCCCAATATACGGACCATCGATTGACCTACGGCTCGTAGGTCCAATACGTCGGTCACTCCGACAGCAATTAAGTCAGGAGTCTTTTGGTTTTTTCCTATTTTGTTGGACCCCTAAAATACGTCGTTTCGACCATAAATCATGAGGTTTTATTCAGTTTAAGCAAATAAACATAACTAGAACTTACCTAAGTCAACTCATTAATCAAAACTTAGAAAAATTATAGTGAAGAGGAGAAGAGAAGTCAAGAACTCTAGTTAAACAACACAACAAGGTTCCATCAGTTCCAGCCCCAAAATCTCAAGATTTCTCCATGGAATTCGTCACCAAGTATATGAGATTTCACTAGTGGGTTCCTTTCGCCCATTAGGTTCCTAGAATTCAGTCCAATTCTTGATTCCATGATAACGAACAGACCTAGGGTTTCTAGAATTTCAACATATCATCCTGAATTAGTTATTTAAATGTTCCAAATCAGATTATCATGTTATTTCTCAGTTTATTGCATGAATTGCACAACCCTAGTTATGTATTTATTTAGTTCTTGAATTACACATGCTAGGTCGGATATTTCAGTATTCAATTATACCTGTCTCAGTTTATGAATGCATCATCATCAGATTAATTGTTGCATTCCAAGTTTTACATGTTCAGTTTTGACACATCCAGTATTACAAAAATTTAGTCATAATGTGTTAATCACTTAATCTATTGGGAATCAAATAATACCAAGTTGGACTAGGGTTCAGCGTACCCATATAGTCCCAGAACTACGAGCCACATAGGTGTAAGTCCTCTCTGTGGGCAACATCAGTTTAGTGATCACGACAGTCATGCCTCTATACCTTTGGCCGTGTATATTGGGTCCTCTTGATGGGGCGTATACATCGTACTCCACATTTAGCTCATGTGATTTTACTGTTGGATATTAATATCTCCCACAGTTTAGTAAGACTCTATTGCATTGACCACATTTACAGTTCATTCAATATTAAGTCAGCATGTTGTAAATTGGTCATTTCATTTAGTTAGCTCAGTATTCAGTATCTATATCATGCCCATATTATTTCATTGCTCTATTGTTTTGTTCAGTTATATGTTATTTCAGCTTTACTCTATCTCGCATGCTCAGTACCTTTCAAGTTCTGACGCATACGTGCGCTACATCTTCTCGTGATGTTGGTTCAGGTTCTCAACATCCAGATCACGCTTCGATCGGTTCCCGATCTTTAGTTCAGCAGAATCAGTGGCGAGTCCTCATTCTCCGAGGACAATAGTCATGAGTTTCTTTTCAGTATTTTTAGTCCTTTAGTTTCAGATTTTCTAGACTTAGCTGGGCATGTCCCAGCACTTCTAGTCAGTTTAGAGGCTTATTTCAGACATAGTTAGATTGAACTTAGTATTGAGTTAAGTTCTTCTTTGTGTTAAACTCAGTAGTTTTCATTTATCTCAGTTATAGTATATGGGTATTCTCCATCTTTTCATTTTTATTTATGATTTAGCTTCCGCATCAGTTTATTATCTTTAGTATGCTCATGATCATGCCAGCAGGGTTAGCTTGGGATCACTTGTGGTCCTAGGTCCCATGTCCGCGTCTCGGAGGTAGTCTCGGGGCGTGGCAATTATGTAATCTTTAACCATATCTATACAAAAACAATTTTAGCCTGAATCTGTACAAAATGGACAATTAATACTAATTCAAAACACTATATTTAAAATATCTTACTTGTTTCAATTTCCTTGATATAATGTTTAACCAGATCACCAGATTGATCATAAATCAACCTCTTAGTTGTCATATGTCCTTTTTCATCCAATGATTTAAGCTTATCCCTCGTCCCCATCCCTTCCCTATAGCACCAGGCGCGACAAATGTATATATGATAGTACTCTTCATAGATGAATCAGACCTATTTTCAGTCTTAATTGGTTTCATCTTGATCATGTAAAAAGAGCCAAAAGTATAAAGTAATTAGAAAAAAAGTGTGACGATATAGTAATCAGGAAATTGTGTCATCATAACATGTAACAATGACTATATTATTTCATAAAAACACATTGCACCTCATTAGTTCATTTTTGTTTATTTTATGAAGGACTTCCTAACTCTACAGTATCATCATCCATTTGTTCCACAATATTAAAGGAATCACGAGGTTGGCTCTTCCTTACTACTTGCCAACCTTTGTTGGAATTATCATTAGCATAAAATACTTGAGGTTCTTGGTCCGCTAAAATAAACGGTTCATTTGTTTTAAAAAATCTACCAGTATTAACACTCACAAAATCATACTCATCTTTTATAACCCCTCTTATTTCACAATACACATAAAACCAATTACATCGAAATAAAATCACTCTTCTATCCATGACAAATTGCAACTCAATAACATCTGCTAAAACTCCATAGTAATCAAGGCTATCACTATTTTATCACTTTCATCCCCTACAACAACACCACAATTTTGAGTCCTTAACTTTTTATCATAATCTTCTACATGAAATATATATCCATTAGCAATGTAACCATTAGAATGCGTCAAATATTGGGTAGGACCGGATAAAAGTGAGAGCAGATCTTCCATGATACAACTATCATCTCCTTTATGCAATTGTGCAATCTATAATCAAGATTATGTTGAATACTTTGGAATTACTATTAAAATATCAAATTTGATATTTATGTATTACTCACCCTTTCATTAAACCATTCAATAAATTGATGGTTCCATTCTGCATCAGACAAGTGTCGAGCAATCTCATGAGTTTGTGCAAACTCCCTACAACATTTAAGTGAACTATAAATCTCATATAGAAAAAAAAAATTATCCTAAAGAAAGTAATGATAATGCGATGATATGAAAGAAATATCCATACTCAAAATATGGTAAGACTTCATCACAATTCCTTAGTATGTATATATGTGCTTGTTCTCACTCATCTGCTTCAAGTTCAAATGGAGTTTTAGCTCCCAAAGTTTTTCCAGGTTGACAAAAAATAGATAGACCTCTAATAGATTGTTTTGAACCACCATGCCGATTGAATTTTGTGTCAATTCTATGTAGATACGTTGAACATAAGGTCATGCATTCATATGCAATGTAGTCGTCTACAATACCACCTTTAGGACATGCCCTATTACCAATGAGAGATTTCAAAAAATATAACCATCGTTCCACAGGGTACATCCATTGTTAATTAATCGTTCCAGAAATCTTAGCTTTAGTAGCTAAATGAATTGGTCAGTGAACCATGACATCAAAAATGAAGGCGGGAAGACATTTTCTAACTTGCAAAGTGTTATGGGAATTTGCGCTTCAATGTGTTCCAAGTTATGTATGTTCAACTCCTTTGATCCAAGCACACTAAAAATTAAAGATGACTCAATAAGAGGTTCACAGAATTCTTTTGACAACATACCAGGAAGTGCAAGTGGGAGTAGATGTTGTAGAAGAACATAACAATCATGACTTTTGAACCCAGATATCTTGTGATCTTTAAAAATCACACATTGAGAAATGTTAGATGAAAATCCATCGGGAACCTTTAGATTCTTTAAGAAAAGGCATAATTTGTGCTTATCTTTGGAGAGAATGTGTAACAAGCAGTTGGAACTTCAATTTTCCCCTTTTTGAATGGGAAGGAATTCATGCCTAATGTTTATTTCTTGCAAGTCTAGGCAATATGCCCCATACCTCGCAATTATAGCTTGGGAGTAAAATGCATAGCATGTCATGTAATGGATCTATAACACATATATGTTGTCGTTGTCATGTTCTTAATCTTGGCCCATTTGTAAGCTTGTTCTCATAACCCCGTAACCATTTTCGTATGACATGTAACCATCTCATGGAACCTCATATATTCTTCCAAATAGGCTTGAAAACTTAACTAGAATTTTTAAAGATAACCTAACCTTGAAGATATTCATAACCACTTTAAGGTGATTTACTTAGTTCCTATACTTGGTTCCTAGATATTTTATAAAAAGAAGTATTTCAAAAATCAAGTGTTCTAATAGTTTAAACATTTAAGTTATAATTGAGAGTTTTGAAGATCGTGAGTAACTTTAAAGATTTTTAATAATAACTTTAGTGGGGAAAGAGGGTTGGTTACAAATAATAAGGGTCTCCCATAAGATTTTAAGCCACATCACCCAAAGAAGAATAAGAATTCATACATGCGAACATACAATCAAGGAAACTGATAAAATGACATGTAGATGTCAAAAACTCTATTTATCCAAACGAGTGGAATATCAAAATAATACAATCATGAAAATAATTTAGTTGAGAACCCAATGCCTTTCACAAAAGTACTTTCTAACAAGAGAAGAGTAAAATATCACATTCAGCATTTTTGGAATTTCCCAGGAGTGGTGCTAAAATGAAAAACGGAGCTTAGCTTTAACATACCTTTCCAATGAACGCTCAATGCCCATAGTTTCTTCACGAAAGTTGCTCCTTACATCCTAAGCTTCGCAAACAATATATATACACAGCTGGTACGCACCTATCAACTATTCATAATTGGTCTTAAATTGGCAGATTTTCCGTATAGCCCCAACCTGACGAAAAGTCCGTAGAACTTCATAAAAACAATCATAAAATAGTCCCGAGATGATTACCTTAGCAAACCAAGTGTAACCATTGAAGAAACACCAATAATATCAATCTATATCTTCAAAAACTAGCTTCAAACACAACTAATTGAAGAGAAAAACCATTGCCACGTGTAGAGATCACGTTTCTAGGCACGGGGCAACCTTTATGGTAGAAATTGTCAAAAATTAACCTTGATTTTGCAAGAACTCCGATAAAAACCCTCTCTTTAGCTTTCTTTCTGGTTAGGGAGAGTGAAGAAATGTTTTTAGAGCATAAAACGTCGAGTAAGCCGACATGCCATATTTTTTACCCGACCCGGATCGTGACCTGGATTTTTCCCCGACAGTTTGCAGTAAAACCCTCATAACTTTTTACTCCGGTGTCGGTTGGATACGGTGTTTTGTGAGTTGATAACTACACTCGTAGGCCTTCAATTTGATAGTTAATGGGCTTTCTAACTCTTTATAGATTGAGAGAAAACATCCAAGATATTTGACCAAAAATTAAGAAAATATTATTAGAAAAACTTCGATAACTTTTGTCGACCTTAGTTTTGCTAATTATCTTGACTTCAAAACTTAAAATACGACCCTTGTGCTATTATAATACCTTGTAACACACGATTCTTAGCATGTTAGACACTCATAGGATTATCTCCAAGGGATGGGATAATTTAAACCTTTCAAATAGGCAAAGTTCTACCTGAATCATTTCTTTAATCCTGAACTTTTTTTGAGGGGTCCCTTTGAGCTAAATCTTTAGTTTAGTTTCTTGATATTGCCACTCATTTGCAATCTTAATCTCCAATGTACGATACAAAGTCATATACACCTCATATAACCATGTCATATTATGCAAAAGTAGAGTAAAAAGTATGGGATCTTACAAAAATGCACTAGCACAAGAAGTTGGAACAATACTATTACCATAATCAAGATAAACTACATATAATCTTGTGCTACAATCGTACCGATGGCATTTTCAATTCCCATCTTATATTGTGAACCAAAATCTTTATACTCATAAGAACCGATGATTTAATCCTCTGTGTATAAGCTAAAACTCTATACACTAAATAATCTACTATATCAGTAAATAGACACCGTAAACAAATATATGATGTATTAAAAATTAATAAATAATTATTCTATAATAAATACTATATCTAAACACGTGGTTAATAATATATATCCCAACATTAACCACTTAAAATTTATAATAGATAATTTCCAACAAAAGCTAGTTGGATGGAAGACTAAATTCTGAAACCTAACTACCGAAAGAATAACTCTAGCAAAGGCTAGTATTAATAACATTCCAACACATTATGCAATACATAAAACTCCCAGTAGGAATCACCAAAAAACTGACCAAATATAAAGGAATTTCAAACAAGATTTGAGAGATTTTAATAGACCCAACTCCACCTAGGCCTCTCTTTTAATAAATAAGTACAAAGGGTTGGGAAACCATCCCCTAGAAGGATGCTTTTCCCTTATATCTATAAAGCATTTGGCTTAAACGAAATGACAACTATCATCAAAACAATTAATCCTAAAATGCCATACTCTCACACCATGGAATACATAGCCCTAACCAAACCCAAGCCCCATGCCACGAACAACCTAGTATTGAGTATGTTAGTTGGAAACCCCCAATAACAGACGACTCTTCCTTTGAAAAAAACTAGTGTATATGAATAGGTGGGGTAATTATAAATAATATAGGGGATTGGGTAATAGGATTCATGTGCAATATGTACCATTGAAACCACCATTACGACAGAACTATATGCCTTATAAAATGCTTATCAACTACGGAGGTATTATACATTTTCTTACTAACGATAATCCTTCTTTTTCAAATGTTTTGACTGACTGCAGGTATCTGCTACACAAGTTGGGGAACCCCTAATACACCATAAATTCAGTGAAGAGAACAATGTGGCAGATGCTTTGGAGAAAGAAGGGTCTAAGTTATAAGGGACCAACTCCTATGTTTCTTGGACAATTACTCATTTGTTTGTATTAACGGAATTAAAAGCGGACAAGAAAGGAACCTCTTTTGTGTAGCACAAAAAGCCATCATCAGCATTAGATAGAAATAACTATTATATTAACCCCCTTCCCCTTAAAATTATTACATGTGTCAGGCCCTGAGCCTACACCCTAGACGTGGCCGGCACTCGAGAACCATTGATGGCACAAGCGAAGCGTTGGCCTGGCTCAACTCTCAGCGGAAGACTTACTCAAGTGAAATAGAATCACTCAAACAACTAAACTCATAAATAAAGTAGTTAACTCAAAATAATCAAATGAAGATAAGTGTTCAACTCACAGTCTTTAAGCCTACTGTCTATCTATGAAAGAAAGACTCCGCAAATACTACTGTCTATCTATGAAGCCTCTAACACTATGAGGAATGTCGGGACAAGACCCCAATCATCCTAACAAAACTGAAATAATGGAAATAAATAAGGGACCCTCTGAAAGCAAGGAGGCTCATCAAACAACACTGGGACTGCAAGTGGTATCAATGAAGTTGATGACCCTGATCTCTTGTATCTGCATCATGAAACGATGCAGGCCATATGGTGTTAGCACAGTGAATGTACGAGCATGTAAGGGGAAACTAATCATAACATAAATGCTTGAACTTGGAAAGATGGAAACATACACACCTCAATTCGACTTACTCAACCGCAACTCATGGATACTCAACTCAATGCAGTATAAAAACAACAATAAAGATGCAATTTCTATAAAGCATTTAAAATAGTAGATAACAACTCAATGAATTTAAAAATATAATAATAACTCAGTTTGTATATAAAGATACAAAATAACTCAATTGGGAGATTCTCTAACCGACAACCATCACTATGAGCTATGTGATGATATAGCATCTCGCCCACACTTCCAGAACTTTCCTATACCTTCCCAGAGTATAAGACATTCTCAACTAATTGGATCCACTGAACAATGCTTAAAATAAAAAAGGAATCATCAAAAAGTATGACCCTTTCTACCCACATTGGCTACATGGTTTTCGAGGACTTTGAGTTGTATGAACTCTTCCCCATATCGGTGCTTAATACTACTTCATAAATATAACTCAGATCACATATTTAAAAATATTTCATCATCATCAATCTTTGAGATTATTACTCAAAAGGTTCTCTCAAAAGAGATCATACTCAAAAACTCCTCATGAACTCATTTGGAAATCGATGTTTCTTCTTATTTTAAATGTAAAACATTTATTCTGGGGAATAGTTAATTTCCATATATTCATTTTGAAAAAATAAAACTCAACTCTCCTCATCCTCAAACTCAACTACCCATGTCTTAAAACATTGCGAAAGAAATTTGAAAATGACTTGAAAGAACTCTCAAAACTTTACTCTTAACTCTACCTTGAATTTGAATTATGAATTCAAGGGTTATGTTTCATGTTATGAATGATCTTTCGGTGTTTAGATGTATTTTAGAGTAGTTAGAATCAAAATGGAGTAAAGGTACACTTTAAAAGAATTTAGACGGAGCAAACGACGGAAAAAAAGTGGGGGCAGGCGACCCTAGTGCACTCCAGGCGCAAGGCCCTAGCCCCTAAGCTTCAGAGACCCAAATGTGACATACTATTGGGACACCGCCCCAGCCTCCTTGGCACATCTGGGGTGCACCATCCCAGCCCCCTTGGCGCATCTGGGGCGCGCCGTCCCATTCCCTCCCCAGAACATTCCTACGAATTTTCTTTTTCGATTTTCGACCCTAATTCACCTAGAATCGACTGGTTTCTTCCCAACTCAGTTAGATTTGAATACCCAACATAAGTACACAAAAATCTACTCAAAAACCCCTCAAACTCCTAACATTCATCTAAAGAACTCATCAAACTCATCATTAACGATTTAAGAACGAATCATCAAGAAACTCATTAAGAACTCAAATCATTCAACCTCAAGAATGAAATTATGTATTTAAAATCACATGATTGGTGCGTGGGTGAACGAACCCAAAACTATGAGAGCTTACATACCTCTTTAGGATCAAATCATTGGTGAAAACCCCTCAAAGATTGCAAGAAACCCTTGAGCACTTGAATCTTTTCCTTTCTTTCTCTGCTCTTGAACTCCTCTCTAAAACCCTAAGTGTATTTAGGATTTGTGAAAATAGATCCAAATCAGTTTAGACCACTAAAATATTACTAAAAATGTTTAAAGTTGATGGGTAAGTAAAAGACCAAAATACCCCTCATAATTTTGGGTAACTTTCCTTAACTGGACAGGCTAACTTCAAACAGGCAATTCTCCCTCATCCAAACATGAAACTTAGTAAACTCGATGGCATTAAAAAGAGGATTCAAAGACTTCCATTTGATATCTTATGGTCCACCTATCTCATCGTGTACTAAAAATTATGGTCATTTAAAGTTGACCCAAAACTCACAACTTAAGCTTAACTTGAACAAATCTCAAATTAGCTCTTTCCAAATTAGTTCTATCCAAATTTAGCTATTTCTAAGACCGAGGCACTACAACTAGCAACAAGCTTTACCATTCTAATGTATTGACACATAACTAGTTGTTATAATATAATTACCAAAGAAAATAACTTTGTAATTGACTTGCCTAGTTTTGATATGAAAATTTGATGTAAAGAAACACGATTGAATAAAAATCAATTGCATACCTAATTTCACTTTCACTTTTTTTCTAGTATATATAGGAGTTTGGTATTCAGATATTGGCAGAACCTTGTTTCTTCTGCCTCTAATATTTTTTGGGTAATATTTTGTGTTTTGGGATTTTGGTTTTAGAAAGATTTTGGATCTTACGAAGCCAATACTTGAATCATACTTAAAGTAAGTTGTTCTTTCATTGATGTTTTTAATTTCTTTCATTTTATATCTTTCATGTCGCTTAATGTTGTTTCTTGTGTTTGCCTACAACTTGTTTCATATGTTTAAATTGTTTTTTTGGGACTCATATCAGGGTAAGGTAAAAAACAAAGTCAAGAATTTTAGTTTATAAACTTTGATTTATAAATCAAAGTTTACAAATTAAAATTCTTGACTTTGTTTCAAACCTTAGCCTGAGGTGAGTCCCAAAAAGCCATTTAAACATATGACACAAGTTGTAGGCAAACAGAAGGAATAATATTAGGCGATATGAGAGAGATAAAATTAAAGAAATTTAAAACATCAAGAAAAGAAACAACTTACTTTAAGTATGAATTCAAGTATTGGCTTCGTAAGATCCAAAATATTTCTAAAACCAAAATCCCAAAACACAAAAGATTGCCCAAAAATATAGAGGAAGATGGTATAAGTGTATGCTTATAGCCCAATATTTATACTAGAAAAAAGTGAAAGCCAAATTAGGTATGAAAATTAATTTTATTCAAATTGTGTTTCTTTACATCCAATTTCCATATCAAAACAAGGCAAGTCATTACAAAGTTACTCATAATAAAAATGGAGGTAAAATAAGGTATGCAATTATATTGATTTTTATTCAAATTAGAATTCTATACATTAATAAGTTTCCAAGTAAGTCAATTACAAAATTACACATAATAAAAGTGAAACTAAATTAGGTATGCAATTGATTTTTATTCAAATAGGATTTCTTTACATTAATAAATTTCCATATCTAACAAGGTTGGTCAATTACAAAATTACACACGATAAAAGTGAAGGAAAAATATGGTGTGCAATTGATTTTTATTCAAGGTTTTTTGAACAAGTCTTTTACTAATTTATTATTTGACTATGTGAAGTCAAATGATAATGTGTCGTATCCACATACAAAAGTCCTAACTAGTGATGGAGTTGAGAGAACATCAAAGAAATCATTATGACTGTAACTCTACCTAGCAGATCAGAGATCCCAAGAGCCTGGTTCAAAAAGATCAAACAAATTTGGGATAGAAGGTTCGACATTGTCAATAAAATCAATCCATTCTTGTGACGAAGACAATGTTCGTGAACAACGATAAAACATTAATACATTTTAACAAGTTGATAAAACTTAAAGGTTTTTAATGGTTTCTATGTTTGGAAGATTTGACGAAAAAGTGCATCTACGCAATAACACAATAAGAAATCACCTATGTGAGTGTGAAGTGTAAGCCACTTCAAAACAAATGATTGTAAAATCACATTCTTTATATACTCATGAAACGAGAAAGTGTTCATGGTTGAAACGAACACAACAGTAGGAACCATATATGGTAAAGGATTAATGGTGTTGCATGTGTTTGTCTTGGTATACACCAAAGTCAACGATTCAAAGATATCAAATCTACCTATTGATCAAGTATATTTGCGATATGTTCACTACGGAAAGTTAAATGGGAAACCTTCTTATCTAGATATAATTAATCCTTGCTTGTAAAGTACATACTTTTCCATTTATTTTTTGTTAAAGTCATTCTACAGTCATGCGGGGGATTGTTGGTTTTTAAACGTTGTGACTCTTTTGAATAGTTGTGATTTTTCTTAAGATTTGTGACTTTTCTGAAGGGTTGTGAATTTTTCAAAAAATTATCACTTTTCCAAAGGATTGTAAGCTTTTTGATAAGGCATAGTAAGCATTTGTTCACACTACCCTTTGTTGTCTATAAATAGAGGGGTATTCTCTCCTTTTTCAACAATGAATCTTTTGAACTTCTTATGATGAACAAACAAATTGTGCTTGTTTACTTTACTTCCATTGAGTGGTTCGTTTGCAACATGATATTAGGTACCAATACACTGATAAGTAAGATCATTATATCATGGGAGGATATATTCCATTAACCTGACATACATGAGGAGAATAATTTTCATAAGGACACATTGTGCATTCATTGGACTCGATTTTCTTCTTTTCGATATTCTTTCTGTTTGTTTGCAAATTATATTTTCTTTACTTGTATTAACATTCTGGTTTTGAAAATATACATTAATGTTTGTTGTGTATTACAAAGCTCTGCGAAGTTATTGTTCTAAATACTTTAGAAATATAGATAAATACTAAAAGGTCCAAAATAACCACGTGGGTCCTTACAATCCATATATGTCACGACCCAAAACTGGGTGTGATGACACTTGCCTTATTCCACTAAGATAGATAAGTGTAAATAACCCTCGAAAAGGATGAATGCGAAAGTAATAAAGAAATTAAGAACTAAACACAATATAATAATGCAGATCTCCTAACATAGAAAAATTATCCCCAAACCAGGTGTTATGTGTTCACGCCACTAAGTAATACAACGGGTTCAAAAGAAATACAAGTTTGATTGTCTACAACACTAGAATAGAAGAAAGATATAATCAAAAGTATAAGATGTATGCCACTATGACTAGTAGCCACCTCACAAACTCTAAATGTGTCACAACCCAAAGATGAACATGATGACACTTGTCTATTCCAACCAACACATGTCAGCCTCAACCCAAAAAAATAAAGAAATGTGAAAATTCAAAGCAAGAACAAGATAAAGTGATAAAAGTTATTCTTTCTATTAAAACCCCAAAATTTGGTTGTCATGCATACAAGCCACTACATTCCATAAAGTGCATAATCTAAGAAATAAATACAACTCTCAATCTTTGTTTCTCTAATAGAATGAAGCTTATGAGAAAAAAGAAAAGAGCGCCCACCAGGATGACAAGAAACTACCTTTTAAGTCCTCCAACGTGCCATAAAAAGTGAGGAATAGAACAGCTACACTAACATGGCTCGGTAACTACACAAGTGTAGAAGCAAGGAGTGAGTACCAACAACACGGTACTCAACAAGCAACCTGGTTTGCCAAAGTAGTTGTTCGGTATTTTTGAGCATTTTTGTTCTGGAAGTTTCGGCGAGCCCAACCTTGCTCGCCAAAGTGGTTCAGTGAGTCTTCCTTCAACTGTTTACCTGACATTTTTCTTAACTTCGTCTAACATTTTCCACATTGTTTTGCAGGTATGGCTAGACCAAAGGTTCTTGGTAGGACTCAATTGCCCCGAAAGTGGGCACGTGGTATTGCTATAAATGAAGAAGTGGTTGCTTCCCAAGCCCAACTACCAAACTTTCTTTGCAAGCGCGAAAGGGCACGGGCAAAGGACAATGCAACCCTCACCAGTATCAGAGAGTTCCAACAGTGAGGGGAGTTATGACACATACCTCACTCCCTCTGACAATGAGGGTGATTTTGAGGATAGTTCTCCAGCCTCTATATCTGAGCTGGAATATGATCAGTTACTATAGACCAGGAGAGCGAGCTTCGCTCCACAGCTATGCATGATCCGTCTAGGTTCTCGTAGACTCTGATACCTACTCATCCTCCTCCTCCTCCAGCCACAACTCCTACACAGACAGTGGTCCAGACACTACCAAATTAGGGTCCTCCTTCTCGGTCACTCAATAGACTTAAGACTGAGGGTTTGAGGACCATATTAGAGGAGAATTAGTTGTCCACTGATGGTGTGGTGGATAGATATTATGATGTGTGGAGAAATCTAAAGTTACACAAGTTTGAGGTTTTCACAAAACCATGGGGCCCTTACATTTCTACCTAGGTCCGGGAGTTTTATGCGGTGTATAGAGAACTTGTTCCAAAAGGGAAAAAGAATGCCAATATGTTCAAACTAGTAGATGAGGTTATGGTTCGAGGCCGAAATGGCAAATGCAGCATCTCAGACATAAATGCAGTTCTTGGGTGCTCTCAGAATTTCATGCATAATTACCCCTATCTGATCAAGAAGAAAACGCTAGAGAATCTTAAGGGTTGGTTAGCATTCTTCTCTCCGATGTCACTCCGAGGTGGATTTAGGTTGGTGGCCATATTGAGAAGAAGGACCTCAATGTAGTTGTAAATTACTGGTTCAGGTTTATTAGCAGCACTATCATTCCCTATCTTAATAAGTCGATCCTCCGACACCCGAAGGATGCTTGTCTTGGTTCTATTATGGATCGACAGAGGTTGAACTTGGGGCTACTCATCAAGCAAGAGATTGCCATGAGGGCCAAGCAGAGTTATACCTCACTGCCTTTCCATGTCTATATCACAGTGCTTTACCAGCGGGGCCGCGCTCCTAGAGTTGAGAAGATGGGTGTGGAGGTGACCCCCACCTCTTCTACTGATTTTGACTCATAGAGGCTAAGTATATATGTGATGAGGTTGATAAGAAGAGGGTTGCACAGGCGGATACATCCCCGATTGTTGATGTTGATATTTTGTCGACCAAGAAAATCATGCCCCCTCATTCGACTGGTCCTATAGGTACTTCTAGACATCCTATTTTTTATATGCCTAAATCTTATGTTGCACCCCTTCCATCTAGTTCTACTACAGTTGTTGCCTCTGCTTCTTGACCCCCTATCACCTAGACCATGCTTTACAACATGGCCATCTGGCCCAATCTATTGATGTATGTTCCTCATGGGTAGAGGTTGTCATGTTTGGGTTGATTGAAAGGGTGATTTCTTCTGCCCTAGCTCCTATTAAGGTTGAGTAAAGGGAGCATAGATCAATGATTAACGACTACAAGCTTGCGTTAGATGCCCTTACTGTGAGGCTTGAGGATTATGAGAAGAACCAGGGGGTAACTGTTGTTGTGAAGTCTTGGAAGGCCGATGTTGCTGAGCTGAGGAGAGATATGGACGAGTTGAAGTCCATTGACCTGTCGATGTTGTTCAGTACGGTGGAGATTGCTGAGGTCTCGAGCACCTATATTCCAGCTACTTTTGAGGTTCCTTTGGTTATTACTAGTGATGAGATTAGAGCTGATAATGTTTATGTTGAGTCCGAGGTTGAGACAGATGAGGAACAATTATGTGTTCGAGAGGAGACCGTATATGAGGATTTGGAAGACTTGGAGGGTTCCATGTTTGATACAGTTAGGCAGGCATCACTCCGGGAACTTCTATGATGGACTCTATTGGAGACAAGGATGTTGTGGAGCTGGGCACTGATTGCCTAGACAGCGGGAGTGACTGATATGCAGACTTCACCCAGTCTTAGCCTGGCAGGATGCTCTCTTGCGTCCCTTTCTGTTGCTTTTTAGACTTTTAATTATTTTTTTGCATTTGAGGACAACTACTTATTTTTGTTGGCGAGGTGAGGTATTTCCATACCTAACTCTATTGGGTTGTTTTTGTGGACATTGTTTGTTGTTGGTTTTGGTTTTGTGAATATTGGAGCTTATTGGTGTTTATACATATATCATGGTTTTTGATCCATGTTGGTCCATTGTTTTTATTGTGCAAATGGTTTTGAATCGATTTTTAAAAACTTTGCCACCTCTTTTGTGTTTGATTGTGGCGGTTTTCTTGCATTTTCAAGTGTCGATTGTGGTCAATACGGATGACTTGAATAGTTCTCTTAATAGAACAATACAAATGTGCGGCTATGATGAGGTAAAATTAGTTACATAGGTCATATGTGAACTCGTAGCATCTCGTTGTGACTAGCCGGTTGTCGATGAAGTCTATTGTGATGAACATTGCACCCTACCTAGAAAGTGTGGAGTCTTGTTTGATAATGGCATTGAATGCCTTGTGTGGTGAGGTTGTCTTGAATATTGTGCTTGATGAGACATAGAATTTTCCTGTTAGTCCGATTGATTGAGTGAAGCAAGTGATTGAAATGATCTTAGGCTAAAGTTTTGAGGAGTGAACCAAATTGATAACATACCTCTTTGTGGCCACCTTGTAAGAAGTGTTAACCTTGCTTGGCACATTTTGAGCCTATCCTTTTCTTTAGAAGAAACTTGAGAAACTTTGACCTCTTTATCCCATCACATATAGCCTTCATGAAGTATTGGTTTGTTGAATAGCAAACTCAGGCCAAAATCTTAAGTTGGGGTGTGGTGAAAAAGAAGGAAACTCAAGAATTGTGAAAACTCCCCCTTTTGAAGCATAGTTTGAAAAAGATGGAACCCCTCCATGAAAAAAAGAGAAAGAAAATAAATAGTGAAAAAAAGAAGAAAAATTTTGTGAAATAAAGTGTGTGAAAGAAGCAAAAGCAATGGGGTATCCGATGAGTCATGTGTAGTGAAATAATGGGGTGGATTGTGAACATGTTTTAATGTGAAAGAGAAGGGGAAAAGTGATTTTCAGGCCATACTTCATGAAGGTAGAAACTACTAATCCAAAATGACCATACATTTACACTCAGCCCCGTTACAAGCCTTGAAAAGACCTTTGTCATCTTGAGTGAGCTGAAATGAAGGTTGATGAAAAGAAGGACAAACCTATGGGTGGAATCATGCATGTATTCATATTTCTGAGTGTGAGAGTTGTCTTTGATTCCGGTATCCTGAATTGTTGAGAAATTTTGTGTGCATGGAATCATCCTTGTTGTGAGGGCATGTGAATGCTTTTGTTGAGCTTGAACTTACATTTGAAGCAAACATTGTGAGCTTGAGTATACTTGATAATGGTGAGTCACAATTTAAAACATAAAATGCACAATTGAACATTGTATGTGTAGTTTGAACATCTTGTGGGAATTTGTGTTGAGTCTTAAGTAGCACTGTTTGTAGACATCCTCATCGAACTAATCGATCTTGAGTTTTTACTTGAGGACAAGTAAAATTTTAAGTTGGGGGTGTTGATGAGTCTAAGATTTCAACTCATTTCGGGCATTGTTTTCATTTTTTAAGTGTCCTGAAATGCCTAATATATGCTCTAAACTGATGTTAAAGTGTTGATTTGCAGCAATGAAGCCGAAGAAGCAAAGAAAGGACTTAAGCGAGCAAAAAGGAGTGAAAAAGCTGAAGAAGTTGAAGGAAGGCAATCCTGATGACCGCCAAGACCACTCGGTGAACCATTGAGTTACTCTTTAGCTCGCAAAATTTCCAGCGTGCCATCCCTGAGGAAGAATTCACTTGGCGACAGGTATTGACAATTGGCGGACCGCCGAACGACTCGGCGACATCGACCTCGATCACCTAAAGTTATAGAACCCTAAGGACTAAGAGCCAAGGCAAACCATAGCTGGATTGGAGCAAAGAGCGCGTCGCCAACCTAGTTGGCGATGCACGACTTATTTCACCTAATTGCCCTGAAGACAAAAATTTGCAGAAGTATAAATTAAAATTTGAAAAAGATCAGAGAATCATTCAAGTATTGTAGAAACTAAATCTAGTTCTCCTGAGTTTTCCGTTGTAGAGTTTTAAGATTTTGCGACTTGGTTTTGAGGATTTTCAATTGGGTTTTGGAATTAATTCGTTTTGAAACATTGTAGAGACTTGGAAACCATTGCCTAGCCCATGGCTAATATAGTTGGTAATTGTTTCTTCCTTTTTTATGATGTGTAGCTAAAACCTCACTTCTTGGGGTGTGATCATGTGATTATTGGTTTAATTAGCTTATGGGTATTTTTGTTTACTGATTTTTTAATCCTTAATTGAAGTGGGTTTAATCGATAGTTGTGTATCAATCTATGAATTATAGTTGCAAATGCAATTCTAGCTTAGTGTTCTGGTCTCGCTTGAGAAAGAGGTTTTAGAACCAAGGTTTTCGATTAATGATTGTAGTTATTGGGTTTGTAACACCTTGCTTTTTGAAAGAGCTAGAGTTACAAAGAAACCATTTTTGGAAATTTTGGCAAATCAAGCTAAGTATAAGTTTTGGGTCAACCTTAAGTGACCATAACTTCTAGAATAGGATGATTTAGGTGAGCTACAAGATACCGTATGAAAGGTCTTGGAATTATCTTTCCAACGCCACCGAGTTTTCTCATTTTCGAGTTCATATGAGGGAGATATGCCTGTTTTAAATCGGGTTGTCTCAATAAGGAAAGTCAACCGCATTTTAAAGGGGTATTATGAACTTTTCCATACCCAATTAATTTATAGAGAAAGAACACAAGAGGAGAAAATAGGAGAAAGAGCCAAAGTTCGTCATTCTTGAGTTTTCGCTTGTGGATTTCGCCAAGGGTTAGTCCCTACGAGGTATGTGAGATGACATAGTGTTGGGTTCGTTCACCCACGCACAAATCCTAGTTAGTTCACCATGTTTGTTTCTTGAATAAGAGTTTATGTGTTCTTGCTGAATATTGTCAAAAGTTTCGTTTGAATCTTGATTGTGGAGTTTTGGAGAAGTTGTTGAGTTAATTGCATGAGGTTTAAGGTTCTTTTTTAGTATTATATTGCATACTTTGGTCGTATATTCGAATTTAAGTGTTTGGGGAAGAAACCAATAGAAACTAGAGGGTTTAGAGTTGAAAAACGAGCAAGAAAATTCGGGGATTTCTGCGTAGGGGCATGGGGCAGCACTCTACTCAGAGCGCCCCAAAAAGGTGTCAGAAGTTTAGGCTCTGGGGCACCGCGCCACTCAGAGCACCCCAACCCAACTTCTAATGTTTTGGGTCTGGCCCCCGGCACCACTTAGCGCGCCAGGGATGCGAGGTCTTCTACCCTTTCCCACTTCTTTCCGTTTGAGTTCTCTTCAATCGTACCTATGTTTTCTAGTTAATTTCTACACTCTAAGGTACATCTAAACAACATGATATCATCCATAAATTCAAATTCAAGGAAAGTTAACACCCAAGACTAGAGAGTTCTTAGAGTTTTTTTAAAAGTCTTTTGCAAATGCTTTAAACTTGTTTTAAGACTTGAGTTGTGAGTTGAGTAAAGAGTAAAGAGTAAAGTTCATTTCTTCAAAAGAGTATATGGGGACTATGTATTCCCACAGAGAAAATGTTTTCACATTTAATCAAGAGAAGAAAACATTGATTTCCAAGAGAGCCTTCGGGTTAGTTTTTGAGCAATTATCTCAAATCACAAAAAGAGTTATGTTTTTAAACATATGATCTAGTTATGTTTTGGGAGTAGTATTGAGCACCGATATGGGGGAGAGTTCAGACAACTCACAACCCCCATAAACCATGTAGCCAACGTGGGTAGAAAAGGGTCATACTTTCTAAATGATTCCTTAGTGCTTTTAGCATAGACTAGTGGATCCACTTAGTAGTTAGGTTCTATACCCGCAACAAGATATAGGACGGCCGTAGCAGTGTGAGGCAAAAGATTGTATCATCACATAACTCTTAATTGATGGTTTTCGGTTAGAGAAACTACCACAATTACATTTTGTATTCTTATTTACACAGAGATTACTTTTATTTTCACATACAAACAGAGTTTAAATTGTATCCTTGCATACAAGCGGAGTTACCATTGTATTTCTAAATACACAGAGTTGTTATCCATGTTTTAAAAGCTTTTATTTATATTGCATTTATATTATTGTTGTATATTGAAATGAGTTGAGTTGACACCAGGTATGTTCCTTCACTTCCTGTCAAGCTTATGTCTTGTTTTATTATTCCCCTCGTATGCTCGTATAATGTACTGATGCCATTTGACTTGCATATTTTTATGATACAGATACACGTAACCAGGATCAGCATCCAGCGCATCGTGATCCAGTTGACCTTCAGAGTTGTTGGTGAGCTCCCTTGCTTCCGGATGATCCTTTTTTATTGTTTTATCAGTTTAGTTCATTAGGATGTTGTGGGTCTTGTCCCGACGTCCATCTCAATTGGTAGAGGTTTCATAGATAGTTCGTTGATGTTAGTTCTTGAGTCTTTTCCATTTCAGGTATGTTGAGACTT
Organism: Solanum stenotomum; assembly: GCF_019186545.1. Lineage (NCBI taxonomy): Eukaryota > Viridiplantae > Streptophyta > Magnoliopsida > Solanales > Solanaceae > Solanum > Solanum stenotomum. The sequence goes on from NC_064292.1 coordinate 24,648,172, forward strand.
GAGTTGCCACTTTGGCTAAGTACAATGTTATTTCTAAACATTCTCAGTTTATCTTTTCAGACAGTTTATTTAAGATTGTATTTTAAGTACATTTTCTGTTGAGTAAGTCTTTCGCTAAGAGTTAAGCCAGGCCAAGGGTTTGCTTCGGGCCAACAATGGTTCTTGAGTGTCAGTCCCGCCAAAGGTGTAGGCTCGTGGCATGATAGGGTAGATGTGGGTTCATCTCGAGAGTGTGAATCCTAAACTCAATTCTTCCTATCTATCTCAAAAGAGTAGATAAATTAAGGTTTTGGGATGTTTAAATTATTAAGCTTGTCAAGGTTCGAGAGAACTCGCTTGATTCGTAATAGTTATTTGAGAGAAAGTTGTTGTATCTATAGTCTAGACTACCCACTTAGATTTAGCAATTATTAGTGAATTTCAAATACCCATATAGCGAAATTAGCTTATAATCGATCACATCCCCGAGAATTCCTCTCTACTTCCTGAGTCCCCTATTTTTGTAAATTGTTTCATTTGTTAATTGACTAACCAATCCCCCATATGACATTCGTTGTCAACCCTTTTGATTCAAATAAATGTTTGCGATAATTTCAATTCCTATAACCGATTAAACCACATTTGTAATTTCGTAACTGAATTTGAAATTGTACCTCTCCCTGTGGGTTCGACCCCAACTCTTCGTTGGGTTTTATAGTAGATTACAATCGCCTACACCTAGAATTGGTTGAGGTGTATTTGAGTGTTTATCAAAACTCTATCGCATGACTTTAGAGTAATGAAAGAAGTAGAGTTTCCTAAACATCTTGTAGCCTCTCATTCATAAATGTGGTGCGCTTCACACTCATGAACAAGACTCTACTTAGCATGGCTTATGAGACATCCTAGGACCATTCTAAACCTTGTGCTTTTATTATCAAGTTTGTCAAGACTCAGGGGTACCCCCTTGATGTACAATGGCGTATCGAACCCCGAAGGACCCATACAAGCCACTTAGCTTTCATAATATAAGAAATAGAACAATAAGAGTAAAACAATAGTCTAAGTCCAATAGCTTTATAAAAGTAAAGTGAAAGTCTAAAACACTTGTCTTCATAGCCCTCTTGTACAATAGAATGAAATTGGCCCTAGCCCATACATCATGTCCAAAAGTGAAATACATGAAATAAAGTGAAACAATAGAATTCGTCCTCAAAGCATGAAGACTCACCAAAGCTCGGAAATCAACCAGAAGCCACGAAACTGAGAAACCTAACTGTTAGACCCTACATTTGGGGAAATGTTTTCAAGAGTATGCGTTAGTACAAAAAACAATGTACCTAGTATGATATCTATGCATACAATATTTAAATCATGCTAAAAAGGGACATTCATGACATGCAACTGACCAAGCTAAAACATGATATAAAAGGGTTAGAAAACATAAGTAATAAAACTATGGTAAATGCAAGCTAACATCATTTAAAGCCTTTGAACACATATGATATACTTATTAAAGTAACCTTAGTTCATTATTAATATGGGGGATTAGCCTTAACCGACATAGAGACCATGTAAGCTATAGCATGATCCCCCGATGTTTCCCACACCAAAAAGGGTTGTCCTACATGCGAAGATAAGGACCATAACCTCTAGCTTAGGTGGATCCACTAGCTAAGGTCTATCTAGACCAACCTATTATGGGGGCACATAGGTAAAGGATGAGGAGATTGCTACTAGAAACCCAGCCTCTACTAATGGGAGAGCTTCCATCTCAATATTCTCTCAGTGCTAAGTATAAATCACATAGAATAGTCATTTCTTACTTGTTCTTATTATCCACGGAAGGGCACGTCATCTTGCCAATCCAAGCTAAGTCATAATCCATGGAAGGGTATCTTTCAATAACCAATTGAAACTAAGTTTCATTAGGATAGCTCTTAAGCTTTGATTCAATTAAGTGAGAAGACCTTTCAACCTTAGAACCCTTCATTATGTGAGAAAACCTTTAACATCATGCTTTTATGAGGATATGAGAAAATCCTTTCAACAACACATCTTCGTCATCATCATTGATACTTTATTCTCAAAGCATCCTTAAAATATTTGCATAGATTTCATAAGAATATGCATAATTCCATAATATATCTTTCAAAGTTCAAAACCCACTTTCAATCATCAACATTTAGAAAACAAGGGTTAAAAATGGATTTCATCATAATATCATGTAAAGCTATCAATACATTCTTAATTTCATAAAACTCTTCCTTCATAGTCAAAATCCCACATCATATGATTCATAACTTGAAACATGAGGGAAAACATGGATTCGTAAGGGAATCATCATAAAATAATAGTATTTCATCAATTCATGCATAAGAGATCATAATTCAATAATTTAAATCAATAATCAAAATAACCCATGACAATTGAAGAAAACCCTAACTCAATTGGGGGTTTCTAACTTTGAAAATAGAGGAATTTTGGAACTGTGTGAATGGAAGGAATCCATGGATGAAAACTATCATACCACAAAGCCAAATGCTTATGTTCAATGGAGAAAATGAGACTTGAATGGAAATCCTTGAGAGAAATATTTTGTAGAGGAGAATTGCTCTTCTTTTGTGATTTTGGAAGAATGACTTGAATGGGTTAATTTGGGGGTTCAAAACATTTATATAGGGGACTTAGTGAAGGGCAAAACGATGTAGTATAGGAGTTAATTAATTAGTAAAAGACCCAACTGCCCCTGAAAAAATAATTGCTAGTTGTGACCCACAGCCTTTGTCGACAGACCGTGGTTAGGATGATGGACCGTTCTAAACAACCGTCGATGGTGGTCAGACGACCACTTTTGAGGGTCTGAACCACATGCCCTCGACCACAAACTGTGGTTCCACCAACGGTATGTTGGTTTGGTCCGTGGTTCCAACTCTTTGAACCCATTATTGGGTGCCTATCCACAGACCAGACCTACGGTCTATGGTCCCATCCATGGGCCATTGTTGGCCCTCATGGCTGGCACCTGCAATTTCCCAAAATTGCTTTGGTTCCCTCTTTCGAATATGGGGTGTTACATAGAATCATTCTATATAACATAAACTTTCTGAAATTTAATTCAAGGATTACCTCTTGAAGCATGAGCATATACCTTCAAGCAAATTCACAAGTTAGAACCTTAAACAAATCCACAAGCTAGTCCACAAATTGGATGCAGTTCTATGGTCTTCTAGAGTGATCCCAAGTTCACTTCTCAACTCTGTCAATACTTGGGTGGGCAAGAATCGTATATAAAACTTATTCTCCTTCAAGGGTTTGAAGAATCCCTATTTATAGAGATTTAATTCTAGCCCAAGGAGAACGAATACACAGTCTTTCCTTACAATAGAAAAAGACATGTTCTTCTCCCTTTCCTTAGAATAGATAAAGACGCATACTTCTCCCTTTTCTTATAATAGAGAAATACACATACCTCTCTCTTTTCCCCTTAGAATTGATTCTGAGTTCTAGTTAAATATGGGCACGATAGGGACCACAAATTTAATTACTGAGGCTTCCTATGATGGAAATCATTCTAAATGATTAATTTGAATTATTCTTACCATACTAAATTACAAATCATTTCATTAGAAATTTGTAATTCCACTCCTCTATTTGTATTTTGAAATCCTCCATTAAACACATATGTAATTCCCTATGTTAAGATTACAATACTAATCAATAAATTAAATTACTGACGAATTTAATTCAATGATCAATTTCCTTTAGACCACTTCTTAACTTATTTCATGTATCGGATTTATAAATACACTTGCAAGATTTGACACGATGAAAACTTACAAGCTTCTCAAAAAGACATATCATCAATCTCTATATTGAGACATGGATTCCTTCAACTAACTTATTATTTCACCAATATATATTATTATCATCCAATCTACCAGGAATATTGACCCACTTAGAATCTCACCTTTGAATAAATCAAAACGATAATTAACACATACAGATCATAATAGTTATATCAGGATTAAGAATATAAGTACATTTAATAGTTTAGGGAATATGCTTTTGTTAGTCAGTCTAAAGCAACTATCTCTACTCGGTCTCATTCAATACATACTAAATGCACCAGCACAAGAAGTTGGAACAATGTCATTCCCATAATCAAGATAAACTACATATAATCTTGTGGTACAATCTTACCGATAGCATGTCCAATTCCCATCTTAGATTGTGAACAAAAAGTTTTATACTTATAAGAACTGATGATTTAATCCTCTGTGTATAAGCTAAAACTATATACACTAAATCATCTACTATATAAGTAATCACACACCGTAAACAAATATATGTTCTACTAAAAATTAATAAATAATTATTCTATAAAAAATATTATATCTAAACACGTGATTAATAGTATATATCCCAAAAATCTCCCATTTAGACTTTTAACCATCGTTATTGTTATAATGTACTATATCTAAATGCATAGTTAATAGTATATACCCTAACAATCTCCTACTAAGATATTTAATCTTGAAAATTAGTAGAATACTATTTCTAAACTAATGATTAATAGTATAAACTCTAACAATCTCCCTCTTAGACTGTTAACAATGTATTTACAACTTTCACAAATATTCCTTTTATATTTCTTATCAAAAGGATCTTACTAAGTTGTTTTCTTATGCAACTTCGTCTAGTAGTGCTTCACCGTAACTTATCAATTTTGTATTAGATTTTAGAGGCCCTATCATGAAACCCTTGAAACGTTTACTTCTTTTCAGGAATTCTATCATGAAAGTCCTCTTAAAAATATATAACCAATCAATCTTTGTTATGATTCTCCCACTACGACTAAGTACTACTACAACAGTCACAATTTCATGTTCTTGAGTCTTAATATTTTCCTCAAAACTTTTTGGTACTAAAATATTAACAACTTTTTCATGTCGTGTTCTTTAATTTTCCAAGCATCACTTCTACTACTTAAGGTAGTAGTTTTCTTATGTCTAGTAACATTTCTCCCACTACTTAAATGCAATGAAACGTCAATTCTGATTTACTGATTAGATGTTCTTGAGCGTCTTAATTTACAACTGACTCATTTGATATTTCCTTATTTTGTTCCTATAAAACTAGTTTACGTTTAGGAACATGAATTACTAAATAGTCATTTTCTATAATTCTGATAGTTGTCTTAACAATTACCTTATTTTCTTTCGGACAATAAAATAAATCTTCTTTCATTCTTTTGGATACCGAATTAACACATACACATTTCACTCCCAATTTGAAAGGAATTGAATTCAAATGTGATATGTAGTTCTTAGAACATATCCCAAAAGAAACAAAACAACAACGAAATAAGACAATCATTATTCTTATCATCTTCATAAGAGTCTATTTATTTTCTCTTTTACACCAATCTATTATAAAGTGTGGTGTAGACAATTGAAATGCAATTATTCTATAAGATAAGTGACTCATCAACTCTGCAGATAGGTATACATCACTACATTTATTTGTTTTCTAAACATGACTCCCATGTTGGTAGTGACTTCACTTTCAATGAACCGTTATGTCCATTCTTTAACCAACCTCAAATTTCTATCTAGAATAAATTGCGTAGACACTAGTGTACAAATAAGTTTCATTCAATTTAAAATATATTTTCTCTTATGAGACAAATTAATATAATTCAATTCATGAGAGATAATACCAATAAAAAATCAATATATCCATATACCATAAGAGATAATATATTTCTCAAACTTAATAAAAGAAGAGTTAAAAGAAAAATACATTAAGTATCCATCTCTTATTTAGCTAGAAACAAAAAATAATTTCTTCTAACATAAACATATACAATGCATTTATATTTTAATTAGTATATTTTCTCTATCAAAAGAAATAGTTAAGTAGTACTACGTGAGTCCATAAAGTTTACTCATAATTTGAGATATAATACATTAAATAGATCATAAAATGTCGAATAATTCTAAATGAAAAAATTCAGGGCTCATATATACATATATATACATGCATCTTGAATAGCCAATCGATGGGATTGGAGAACTACACATGCAATACACATGTACAATGATTGATATTCACTCCATATACTTATATAGATTTAACTCAGATGGAGAGTGTACTGTTATTTTAAGTCACGTGAAAATCAACCTAGTTATATTGATCCAATTATATATTACTCAGCTTAGAAGAATTAAGACAGATTATCAAAACTAGCGATTAAATACATAGTGACTTGTATTAATTTCATCGTATATGGAGAAAGGTCTAAGCCAACATATGACACTAATACTTCACTATTACTTAATCTTGGTAATCAAGGGATGGACCCCTATAACCATATATGACCAAAAACTCATATAACGATAAAAAAAATTTCTTACTAGGTCATTCTTAAGAATCTACGAAATTTTAAATCAATCAGAGTCCTTTTTTCGAATTCCAAAACTAAGATTAATTTGCTAGAAAATGTTATTTGGTCAAAGATAGAATATTATTTTTTTTCGTTCGAAAATTCTTATCACATATCAGCATTTGTGAAATTGATACACGAATAAAATACAAAGAATAAAATTCTAGAACTATTTACATTATTTGAATACTATTTTTCAAAAATCAACATGTTTATGTATACATTGAACATTAAAATTCAAAACGTATCTCAGTGATATCCATGCATCTTGAACGATAAATTTTGATGAAAAATAACTAGTCATGCAACATACATATGTTGATTTATGCCAAGTGAATATCATTATCCCTATTTCATTGATCCATCAAATATACTCAAATAGGGATAGTCAATACAGATCATCAAAGCTAGCGATTAAATTTTAATGACTTGTATTAATTTCATCTGATATGGAGAAAGGTCTAAGCCAACAAATGAACTTAATACTTCACTAAAATTTAATTATGAAGGCCATAGAGAACAATATGTATCACCATTGTATCATAGGTGAGTAATTTTCATTAAAATTAATTTTCAAGATACAAAAAAAATTTATCCATAAACATCATCTGAACAACCTCAAATTACAAACCACTGTAAAACAATGAGTATTCTTAATTTGATTGTTTGTGATGAACCTACTAAATTTCAGGTCAATCAGAGTTCAAAAATAAATTTTCCTTTATCTCCAAAGCTATGATCAAATTCAGATTCAAACAATTTAAGAAAAATAATTAGATCATATCTTTATCATATATCAATTCATGTTGACCCATAATGTGTAATCATGTACCATATTTAACATAAATAAAGTTGATATAAAGGATTGTATTCATACTAAATCACATTTTAATTCTAAAGAACAATTTAAAAACCATTTTAAGGCCCTCAAAACTATAACCACGTAGCAATGAGTATTTCTTACTAGTCTATCACCAATGAACTTACAAAATTTCAGGTTAACTGGAGTCAATAAAAAATACTTTCAAAGCCATGACCAAATTCAAATTCAAGTGATTTAAGTATCTTTAGGAATTAAAACAACATGACTTTATTATATTCAGATAAAATTTATATCCGACAAACTACCTAAAACCCATCTAAATAATTTTCTATTGAATCATCAAATTTCATGTCAATTAGAGATCAAAAAATCCATGACCACCTAAACTATGACCAAATTTGAAAAATAATCATTTCATAACTTCATTCAAATTTCCACTCTCTTCTAATTATTATTGCATGAGCATAAGGCATGTTCTGTGTCTTCTCTTTGTCTAAGACACATAACAACTTCTTATACCAAATTGTCTTCCTATTAATACATTTGAGAATTCAAGATATTACATTTCTCAGTAGTATACATTTATGCACCACAATTTATATATGCTACATTGAGTATATTGTAATGACTCAAATAAATGGATCACTTTCGTAAATCCTATTTATTTATTTTCTATAAATCTCAATTCATACATTATAATACATATTTTTTTCACATGTATAAAGCCATATTAACATATCCAATGATTCCACATAAATAATCCACTTTTATAGTATTTATTTAATGATCTTAAATTTTTATTTTATACATCATAATACCGCGAGAAAAATAGATCACTATAGTTCTCAAATAATTAAAGTTTCAGAATAAAATCAAGTCAATTTCAATTAATGAAATTATGGATTTAAAATCAAATGATTGGCGCATGGGTGAACGAACCCAACACTATGAGAGCTTACATACCTCGTTAGGATCAAATCCTTGGTGAAAACCCCTCGAAGATTGCAAGAAACCCTTGAGCACTTGAATCTTTTTCCTTTCTTTCTCTTCTCTTGAACTCCTCTCTAAAACCTTAAGTGTGTTTAGTATTTGTGAAAACTGATCCAAATCAGTACTAAAAAATTACTAAAAACATTTAGAGCTAATGGGGTAAGTAGAAGACCAAAATACCCCACATAATTTTGGGTAACTTTCCTTAACTGGACAAGCTAACATCAAACGGGAATATCTCCCTCATCCAAACACGAAACTTAGCAAACTCGATGGCATTGAAAAGACGATTCAAAGACTTTCATTTGATATCTTATGGTCCACCTAACTCATCATGTACTGCAAGTTATGGTCATTTAAAGTTGACCCAAAACTCACAACTTAAGCTTAACTTGAAAAAATCTCAAATTAGATCTTTCCAAATTAGTTCTTTCTAAATTTAGCTCTTTCTAAGACCAAGGTATTACAACTAGCAGCAAGCTTTGCCGTTCTAATATATTGACACATAACTAGTTGTTATAATATAATCACCACAGAAAATAACTTTGTAATTGACTTGCCTAGTTTTCATATGAAAATTTGATGCAAAGAAACATGATTTGAATAAAAATCAATTGCATACTTAATTTCACTCACACTTTTTTCTAGTATATATAGGATTTTTGTATTGGGGATATTGGCATACCCTTGTTTCATCTTCCTCTAATATTTTTTGGGCAATCTTTTGTGTTTTGGAATTTTGGTTTAAGAAAGATTTTGGATCTTACGAAGGCAATACTTGAAGTACACTTAAAGTAAGTTGTTCTTTTATTGATGTTTTGAAGTTCTTTCATTTATTTCTCTCATGTCGCTTAATGTTGATACTTGTGTTTGCCTACAACTTGTTTCATATGTTTCAATTGCTTTTTGTGAGACTCATATCAGGCTAAGGTAAAAAACAAAGTCAAGAATTTTAGTTTATAAACTTTACAAATTAAAATTCTTGACTTTGTTTCAAACCTTCGCATGAGGTGAGTCCCAAAAAGCCATTTAAACATATGAAACAAGTTGTAGACAAATAAAAGGAATAATATTAAGCGATATGAGATAGATAAAATTAAAGAAATATTAGAACATCAAGAAAAGAAACAACTTACTTTAAGTATGAATTCAAGTATTGGCTTCGTAAGATCCACAATAATTCTAAAACCATAATTTCAAAACACAAATGATTGCCCAAAACCAGACTCCTATTTATACTAGAAAAAAATGAAAGTCAAATTAGGTATGCAAATGATTTTTATTCAAATTGTATTTCTTTACATCCAATTTCCATATCGAAACAAGGCAAGTCATTACAAAGTTACTAATAATAAAAGTGGAGGTAAAATAAGGTATGCAAGTATATTGACTTTTATTCAAATTAGAATTCTATACATTAAAAAGTTTCCAAGTAAGTCAATTACAAAATTACACATAATAAAAGTGAAGGCTAAATTAGGTATGCAATTGATTTTTATTCAAATTGTAATTCTTTACATTAATAAATTTCCATATCAAACAAGGTTGATCAATTACAAAATTACATACGATAAAAGTGAAGGTAAAATAAGGTATGCAATTGATTTTTATTCAAGTTTTTTTAAACAAGTCTTTTACTAATTTATCATTTGACTATGTGAAGTCAAATGATAATGTGTTGGATCCACATACAAAACTCCTTAAAAGAGATGGAGTTGAGAGATCATCAAAGAAATCATCATGACGGTAACTCTACCTAGAAGATCGGAGATCTCAAGAGCTTGGTTCAAAAAGATCAAACAAATTTGTGACTAAAGGTTCGGCATTTTCAATAAACTCAATCCATTTTTGTGATGAAGACAATGTTCATGAACAAGGATAAAACATTAAGAAAATTTAGTGAATTGATAAAACTTAAAGTTTTTAAATGTTTCTATGTTTGGTAGATTTGACGAAAAAGTGTATCTACGCAATAACACAGTTAGAAAGCGCCTATGTGAGTGTGAAGTGTAAGCCGCTTCAAAACAAATGATTGTAAAATCACATTCTCTATATACTCATGAAATGATAAAGTGTTCATGGTTGAAATGAACACAACAGTAAGAACCATAAATGGTAAAGGATTAATTGTATTGCATGTGGTTGTCTTGGTATACACCAAACTCAACGATTCAACGATATCAAATCTACCTATTGATCAAGTATATTCGGCATATGTTCACTACAAAAACTTAAAAGGGAAACTTGCTTATCTAGATGTAATTAATCCTTGATTGTAAAGTACATATTTGTTCATTTATTTTTTGTCAAAGTCATTCTACAATCATGTGGGGGATTGTTGGGTTTTAAAAGGCATGAATATAAATTGAAGAGTTGTGACTCTTTTTAAGAGTTGTGATTTTTCTTAAGATTTGTGACTTTTCTGAAGGGTTGTGACTTTTTCAAAAAATTGTCACTTTTCCAAAGGGTTGTGACCTTTCTGATAAGGCATAGTAAACATTTGTTCACACTACCCTCTATTGTCTATAAATTGAAGGGTATTCTCTCCTTTTTCAACAACGAATTTGTTGAACTTCTTATTCTGAACAAACAAATGGTGCTTGTTTACTTTACTTCCATTGAGTGGTTCGTTTGTACCATGATTTTAGGTACCAATACACCGATAAGTAAGATCATTATATCCTTGGAGGATATATTCCATTAACCTGAGGTACTTGAGGAGAAAATTTTTCTTAAGGACACATTGAGCACTCAATGGACTCGATTTTCTTCTTTTCGATATTCTTTTTGTTTGGTCGCAAATTATATTTTCTTTACTAGTATTAACTTTCTGGTTTTGAAAAGATACTTTAAAGTTTGTTGTGTATTAGAAAGTTCTGCGAAGTTATTGTTCTAAATACTTTAGAAATATAGATAAATAACGAAAGGTCAAAAATAACCATATGGGTCCTTACAATCCATATATGTCACGACCCAAACCTGGGTGTGATGACACTTGCCTTATTCCACTAATATAGATCAGTGTATTTAACCTTCGAAAAGGATAAATGCGGAAGTAAGAAAGAAATTAAGAATTAAATACAATATAATAATATATATCTCACAACAAAGAAAAACTATCCTCAAAACCTGGTGTAACGTGTACAAGCCACTAAGTAATACAACGGATTCAAAAAAAAAATACAAGTTTGAATGTCTACAATACTAGAATAGTAGAAAGACGTAATCAAGAGTATGTGATGTTTGCTAATATGACTACCAGCCACCTCATGAACTCTAAAGGTGTCACAACCCAAATATAGACACGATGGCACTTGTCTATTCCAACCAAGGCAAGTCAGCCTCAACCCAACAAAAAAGAAAGAAATGTGAAAATATAAAGCAAGAACAAGATAAAGCAGAAAAAGTTATTATTTCTATTAAAAACCCCAAAATCTGATTGTCATGCGTGCAAGCCACTACTTCCATAAAGTACGGAATCTATGAAATAAAGACAACTCTCAATCTTTGTTTCTCTAATAGAACGAAGCTTTTGGGAAAAAGGAAAAGGGGGCCCACCGGGATGACTAGCATCTACCTTTCAAGTCCTCCAACGAGCCTTAGAAAGTGAGAAGAAGAACGACCACACTAAATCGGCTCGGTAACTAAACAAGTGTAGAAGCAAGGACTGAGTACCAACAACACGGTACCCAACAAGAAACCTAATAAACAAAACATCTAGCTAGAAATCAAATCCTCAAACTAAAACCTCCACAGAAATCAACCCAACCTAAAAGTTCTTCAATACATTGCTCATAAGGACCAATATCCACAATGTAGTAGTCACAATTCCAACATCAAATGAATCAGACAAATCAATCTTACTGTCAAGTAGTTAAGTCACACGGAACAAGTACATGAATCACAATTAGCAATTAAGTCACGCATAACAATCAAATGCATCAAGTCACAATAACCAATCTCTCACCAGAACCATTTCCCATCGTCTTAATAAGCACTTGCCGAAAATTACCTCGTCATAATGACATTCGCCAGTGTCACACCCCTTTTTCGGACCAGCGGAAGGGTTTTTCCAATTTAAGTGACAATATTGAATAGGGATTATTTTATTTATTTTTTAGAGTCGCCACTTGGAATTGAGTTATGGTGTTCCAAGACACCTTTTTGTTTAATCCCCTAATCAAAAGGAAATGACTCTTTATCTGGTCTGTGAACTAGAAATTCTGGTAAGAAATTCTATTGACTGAGGAGAAGGTATTAGGCATCCCTCGAGTCCCTTGGTTCTAGCACGGTCGTTTTTATTAAGTTATACTTATTTTAATTATCATTTGGACATATTTTTATAGGCAATGATTTTCTTGCATTTTTTATTTGTTGAACTTTTATTTGGTCTCGACCTAGATAAGTAGCCGCATTCTTAGTCTTGATGTTTAGAGACATAACTGTCTTCTTTGCATCACAGTTAATAACCTTATTTTTTTTTAAGTCTCTACTTTAAGTTAATTTTATTACTGGACAAGGTGTGTCACCGCATCCTTGAGTTTATTTTAATGTCTAAAGAAAAAGATGTGTAACCACATTCTTAATTGAAACAAACATTTTTTAACGTGCCTAAATGTTCGTTTTAACATTAAAAGAAAATATTTATTTCTTATAAAGAAAACAAAAATAAAGTAAAACACTAAACTTCTAGAATAAAATTTTGGATCATTTTCATATTTTTTATTTTTACTATTCTTAATGTTGACGTCAAATTAAAATTAAGCGTACACTTTCTAATCCAACAAAATAATACCGAATTGTTAAAAATAAATCTCAATTTTTGTTTGATAAAATAAAATAACAATAATTTATTTACTTATTTTAGCCTAACAATCCCTACTTTATCATTATTATCTAAATCAAGACAAGAACAATTTCATGACCCGTTCATTTTTAAGAGATCAGAACTAATTAATGAAAATAAGTAAATAAAAAACAATCATCGATTAAAGCTACCTTCATTCATTAAACAAAGATATAACAACTAGAAAATTATTCATTTCAAGTAAATTATGAATGAAACAAAATATAAGAAAACTTGTCATAAAATTACATCAAATTTCATAAATAAATTAACGAGATAAGGTAAAGTTAAATACCACAATATCTTGACCGAAGCTCGATTAGAACACCCATAATGTTTTTGTAAGTTGTTTGTGATGGCATATGTATTGTATTTAAATAAAGTAGTAATAAAAAGGAAGAAAATATGTGAATGTATTAATGAATTTTTGAAAGAAAAGTAAACTAAAAATAAAATGAATTTCCTCTTCTTCTCTTTTGCGTGAAAGTTGATTTTCTTTTTGCTGTTTCATGTATGTTTTTTGTGTGTGTGTTTTTAGGATGATTTTTCTTCTTTTTTTGGATAGATTTTTGTGTGTGTTTTTTTTGGTAGTGTGCATAGGGGTGAGTTTCTATCTGGAAGTATTGTTGTTGTAGTATATAGTGTGTAGGAGTGGTGACTGAAGTGGGGTGTGTGGGGTAGGTTTTGATATTCTAAGATGACTGGTGCAGTTTGGAATTTTTTTTGAGGTGCTTTGATGTATTTTTCTTGATTCTTATATTTTTCGGATGGTTACGAGGGAAAATTAAAGTTTTTTATATTTTTCAAACAGTTAAGAAAAAGAGTAAAAATTTTATATTTTTTCGTTTGGATAATTTAAGGTGACTGGTGCAGTCTAGAATTTTTTTGAGGTGTTTTGATGTAATTTTCGTGATTTTTATATTTTTAGACGTTTACGAGGGAAATTTAAAGTTTTTTATATTTTTCGGACAGTTACGAAAAAGAGTAAAATTTTGATTTTTTTCATGTTGATATTCACAGATGACTGGTGAAGTTTGCAATTTTTTTGAGGTGTTTTGATGTATTTTTCTTGATTTTTATATTTTTCGGATGTTAACAAGGGAAAACTAAAATTTTTGATATTTTTCTGACTGTTACGAAAAAGAGAAAAATATTTATATTTTTTTTGTTTCGATATTCTAAGGTGACTGGTGCAGTTGGAATTTTTTTGAGGTGTTTTAATGTATTTTTCTTGATTTTTGTATATTTCGGACGTTTATGAGAGAAAATTAAAGTTTTTGATATTTTTTGGACAATTACGAAAAATAGTAAAATTTTGATTTTTTTTGCATTTTCATATTCTAAGGTGATTGGTACAGTTTTTTGAGGTGTTTTGATGTACTTTTATTGATTTTTATATTTTTCAGACATATACGACAAAGAGTAAAAATTTGATATTTCTTTTGTTTCGATATTCTAAGGTGGCTGGTGTAGTTTGGATTTTCTTTTAGGTGTTTTGATGTATTTTAATTTGATTTTTATATTTTTCAGACGTTTAGGTAGGAAAATTAAATTTTTTGATATTTTTCGGACAGTTATCAAAAAGAGTAAAATTTTGATTTTTTTTTTGTTTCAATATTTTAAAGTGACTAGTGTAGGTTTGAATTATTTTTAGATGTTTTGATGTATTTTTCTTGATTTTTATATTTTTCGTATGTTTACGAGGGAAAATTAAAGTTTTTGATATTTTTCGGACAGTTAGGAAAATAGTAAAATTTTGATATCTTTTTAGTTTCGATATTCTATGATGACTGGTACAGTTTGCATTTTTTGAGATGTTTTGATGTATTTTTCGTGATTTTTATATTTTTCGGACGTTTACGAGGGTAAATTAAAGTTTTTGATATTTTTCGCACACTAACGAAAAAGAGTAAAACTATGATATTTTTTTTTATTCGATATTCTTAGATGACCGGTGTAGTTTGGAATTTTATTGAGGTGTTTTGATGTAATTTTCTTGATTTTTATATTTTTCAAACGTTTATGAGGGAAAATTAAAGTTTTTGATAATTTTCGAAAAGTTACGAAAAAGAGTAAAATTTTGATATTTTTTTCTTTTCGATATTGTAAGATGATTGGTGCACGCTAGAATTTTTATGAGGTGTTTTGATGTATAATTATATTTTTCGGACGTTTACGAGTTAAAGTTAAAGTTTTAAAAACTTTTCGGACCGTTACGAAAAAGAGTAAAATTTTGTTTTTTTTTTCATTTCGATAATCTAAGGTGACTTTTGTAGTTAGGAATTTTTTTGAGGTGTTTAAATGTATTTTTCTTGATTTTCTTATTTTTCGGACGATACGAGAAAAAAATAACATTTTTTTATATTATTCGGACAGTTACAAAAAAGGGTAAGGTTTTTACATTTTTTCGTTTTGATATTCCAAGGTATATGGTGTAGTTTGGAATTTTTTTGAGGAGTTTTGATGTATTTTCTTGATTTTTATATTGTTTGGACGTTTAGGAGGAAAAATATTTTTTTTAATATTACAGTTACGAAAAAGTGTAAAATTTTTATATTTTCTTCATTTCGTTATTCTAAAGAGACTGGTTATGTTCGGAATTATTTTGAAGTGTTTTGATGTATTTTTCTTTATTTTTATATTTTTCAGACGTTTACAAGGGAAAATTAAAGTTTTTGATATTTTTCGAACATTTACAAAAAAGCGTAAAATTTTGATTATTTTTTTTTTCGTTTTGATATTTTAAGGTGACTAGTGTATTTTGGAATGTTTTTTTAGGTGTTTTGATGTATTTTTCTTAATTTTTTTCACGACGTTTACGAGGAAAAATTTATGTTTTTGATATTTTTTGGATAGTTACGAAAAAATGTAAAATTTTGATTTGTTATTTATTTGATATTCTAAGGTTACTAGTGTAGTTTGGAATTTTTTTGAGGAGTTTTGATGTATTTTTCGTTATTTTTTATATTTTTCAAATGTTTACGAGGGAAAATTAAAGTGTTTAATACTTTTCGGACAGTTACGAAAAAGAGTAAAATTTTGATTTTTTTTCGTTTCGAAATTCTAAGGTAATTGGTGCAGTTTTGAATTTTTTGGGGTGTTTTTATGTATTCTTCTTGATTTATATATTTTTCAGACGTTAACAAGGGAAAATTAAAGTTTTTGATATTTTTCGGATAGTTACGAAAAAGATTTAAATTTTGATATTCTTTTCGTTTAAATATTCTAAGGTGACTGATGTAGTTTGGATTTTTTTGAAGTGTTTTGATGTATTTTTTTTATTTTTATATTTTCCGGACGTTTACGAGGAAAGTTAAAGTTTTAATATTTTTCGGATAATTACGAAAACAATGAAAATTTTGATATTCTTTCTGTTCGATTTTTTAAGGATACTGGTGCAGTTTGGAATTTTTTTGATGTGTTTTAATGTAATTTTTCTTGATTTTTATATCTTTCGGATGTTTACGAGGAAAAATTAAAGTTTTTGATATTTTTCGGACAGTTCCGAATAAGAATAAAATTTTGATATTTTTTTTGTTTCGATATTCCAAGGTGACTTATGCAGTTTGAAATTTTTTTGTTTGTATTTATTTTTATATTTTTCGGACATTGACGAGGAAAAATTAAAGTTTTTGATATTTTTCGGACTGTAACGAAAGAGAGTAAAATTTTGATATTTTTTTCGTTTCGATATTCTAGGTGACTGGTGCAGTTTGAAATCTTTTAGAGGTGTTTTGATGTATTTTTCTTGATTTTTATATTTTTCGGACATTTACGAGGGAAAATTAAAGTTTTTGATATTTTTCGCACACTTACGAAAAAGAGTAAGTTTTTATATTTTTTGCATTCCAATATTCTAAGGTGACTAGTGCATTTTGGAAGGATTTTGAGGTGTTTTGATGCATTTTTCTTGATTTATATATTTATCGGACGATTTTAGGGAAAATTAAGGATTTTGATCATTTTTGCACAGTTACGAACTAGTGTAAAATGTTGATATTTTTTTTTCATTTCGATATAATAAGGTGACTGGTGCAGTTTGGAATTTTTTTCAATGTTTTGATGTTGTGTTCTTGATTTTTATACTTTTTGGACTTTTATGAGCAAAAAATTAAAGTTTTTGATATTTTACGGACATATACAAAAAAGAGTAAAATTTCAATATTTTTTCGTTTCGATATTCTAAGGTGACTTTTGCAGTTTGGTATTTTTTTGATGTGTTTTGATGTATTTTTCTTGGTTTTTATATTTTTTGGACGTTTATGAGGGAAAATTGAAGTTTTTGATATTTTCGGACAGTTACGAAAAAGTGTAAAAATTTTATATTTTTTTCATTTCGATATTCTAAGGTTACAAGTGCAGTTTGGAATTTTTTTGAGGTTTTTTGATGCATTTTTCTTGATTTTAAAATTTTCAGATGTTTACGAGGGAAAATTAAAGGTTTTTATATTTTTCAGAAAATTACGAAAATGATTAAAATTTTGAAAAAAAATTTCGTTTTGATATTCTGAGGTGACTAGTGCACTTTGAAATTTTATTGAGGTGTTTTGATGTATTTTTATCTTGATTCTTATATTTTTTTCGAACGTTTATGTGGGAAAATTAAAGTTTTTGATATTTTCGGACATCTACGAAATAGAGTTAAATTTTGATATTTTTTCATTTCGATAATCTAAGGTGAGTGGTTCAGTCTGGAATTTTTTCGAGGTGTTTTGATGTATTTTTCTTGATTTTTATATTTGTCAGATGTTAACGAGGAAAAATTAAAGTTTTAGATATTTTTCAAACTGTTATGAAAAAGAGTTAAATTTTGATATTTCTTTCGTTTCGAATTTTTAAGGTGATTTGTGCAGTTTGGAATTTTTTTGAGGTGTTTTGATGTATTTTTCTTGATTTTTATATTTTTCGGACAATTACGAGGGCAAATTTAAGATTTTGATATATTTTGACAGTGTTGAAAACAAGTGAAATTTTGATATTTTTTTCGTTTCGATATCCTAAGGTGACTGGTGTAGTTCAGAATTCTTTTGAGGTGTTTAGATGTATTTTTCTTGGTTTTTATATTTTTCGGACGTTTACGAGGAAAAATTAAAGTTTTTGATATTTTCCTTATATTTACGAAAAAGAGTAAAATTTGATATTTTCTTCGTTTCGATAGAATCAATAGGGCACGAAGGTACACTTAAAGAGAACTTAGACGTTTAAACGACGAAAAAAGAGTGGGGGCACACGACCCGGGCGCACTCCTAGCGCAGGGCGCCAATCCCTCAGTTTAAAAACCCATTTCTGGTGCACTGTTGGCGTTTAACGCCAGACCTGCTGGTGGACCTGTGGCGCGTCGCACCATTTTCCCAGCAATTACAATGAATTTTTGTACTCGTTTTCTGACCTTAATTCGATTAGAATCGAATGAATTCTTTCTTAATCACTTCGAATCGAATACTCAACGTATGTACACGATAATATACTCTAAACAACCCTTAAACCACTAACATTTATCTCAAGAACTCATCGAAACCCCAACAATCAAGATTATGAAAGGTATTCCAAGAAAACTCAACAAGAACTCAGATCCTTCAACTTTAAAATGAATTTGCGCTGAAAAATAAAATGATTGGCGTGTGGGTGAACGAACCCAACACTATGAGAAGTCATATACCTCCTAGGGATTAAACCCTGGGTGAAACCCAAAACAAAATTCAAGAATCATGACGAACGCCTTGAACTTTCCCCCTTTTCTCCTCTTCTTGAACTCCTCTCAAACCCTAAGAGTATTTTGATTTATGAAAACTGACCAAAATCAGATTTGACACCAAAATATTACTAAAAATCTAATTAATCTGATGTAGTAAGGAAAAGACCAAAATACCCTTCATATTTTCGGGTAACTTTCCCTAACTGGACAGCCCGACCTCTAACAGGCATAAATCCCTCATATGAGCTCACAAATTAGCAAACTTGGTGGTGTTGGAAAGAGGATTCCAAGACCTTTCATTTGATATCTTATAGGCCACCTAACTCATCATGTACTGAAAGTTATGGTCCTTTGGAGTTGACCTAAAACTTATAATTCAAGCATAACTTGTCAAATTTCAAATTTGACTCTTTCCAAATTAGTTCTTTCTAAATTTAGCTCTTTCAATTACCGAGGTGTTACAATATCTCCCCCTTGGGAACATTTCTCCTCGAATGAGATTACTCTAAGTAGACTAAGGCTGGTAACATCTAACACCCAGCTCAAACACTCAATATACAAAGTAACACAACATTTCAACTAAAATAAATGCCAAGTAAAAGATTAGTATTATAATTTGGAATTTCTCCGGACTCAAAAAGCTACGGGTATCTCCTTTTCATATCCTGCTTAGCTTCCCAAGTAGCTTCCTCAAAAAACGGATTCCTCCAAAAGACCTTGACTAATGCTACCTCCTTGGTTCTCAACTTGCGAACCTGACGAACTAGAATCTGAACGAGAATCTCCTCATAAGATAAGTTGTCCTTAATACCAATATTTTCAGTTGGTATAATACGCGAAGTATCATCCATACACTTCTTCAACATTGAAATGTGGGATACCAGATGGACTGCTACTAACTCGTACGGTAGCTCCAACTCATAAGCTACATTACCAATCCTCTTGGATGTCTTGTAAGGACCAATAGACCGGGGACTAAGCTTCCCCTTTTTCCCAAACCTCATAACACCCTTCATGGGTGAAACCTTCAAGTAAACTCAATTGTCTACCTCAAACTCTAAGTCTCTTCTCCTAACATTTGTATTGGATTTCTGTCGACTCTGCACTGTTTTCAACCTTTCTTGAATAGTCTTCACTTTCTCCATAGCTTGATGAACCATGTCTAGTCCTATCAACCCAACTTCATGATACGCTCAAATTACACCTCCCTAAAGAAGTATAAGAGATCGTTATCAAGTTAAAGAACCCAAATTGGAGGTTGGGATCGATCCCACGAGGAATATGGTTTAGACATAAACTTAACTTACAATTATATTCGTTTAGTCAACGTATTCACGAAACAAGTAATTAAAGGGAAGGGATTTGTGAAGCAAATTCTGGAAATTATATGAATGATTAGTGAGCAACATTCAAACTTTAGTTGTTATCAAGATGAGAAAGTAACTAGGGTATACGTGTTCCCCATAAGCTCATAACACGGTAATTCTAGTAATAGTAATTGTTTTCTAGTGTATTACATGCAAAGTTATAAGTTAAGTATTTCTAATTCCTTGGTCCGGCAACTAGAGAATTTCACCCCGCACCTGGTCTAGCTACGTGTGTATAATTTACTAACCCTTACCTTTACCTCATATTAGACATCGCATCAATATATGGCTTAGTTTTAACCCTCGCACCAATTGACACTAGAATATTAGATAGTATCACACTAAACTATGTTGATAATTCTTTTCTTATTAACTACCTCCTTGGTTCGGCAAGTAGCAACAAGGCGAGTTTTAACGTTTGCAACTGCTAAAATGACTTCTAAACGAAAGATTATCAATGCATGCAATAACACTATTCAAGAATTACTTAGTTACTATTCATACTTTGTTAATCGCTCATGGTTCCCATAACCCTAGTTGTGGATTTAGTTACCCATAGTAGAAAGAACACAATTCATATTTTTAGATGAAGAAATCATGAACTTACGTATTGAGAAGAATAAACCCAGAATCTCAACTTGAATTTCAAAGTCAAAATCTTCAAAACGAACTTAGGAAATCAAGAATTGCTAGAATTGCAAGTTAATCTCCAAAGCCAAAAACTAGAACAAAAGTAATAAAGTCTAACCCCCCAAAATGAGGTTTACACGCCATATATATATAAAAAACAAGTCCCAACTAACAAGGAAACAAAACAAGGAAATAAAGTTTCAGGATGCGACTTTGATCTACGACACTGACCTACAGACCGTAGGTCAATCCACGGTCCGTAGGTCCCTTCCATGGTTTAGGTTTTAGGAAAATCTTTTTACTTCAAAAAATCTTCAACTCTGACACAATAAACAGATCACCAGTACGGACAATGGTTCGATCCACTGTCCGTAGATCCTCCTTCGTAGCTCCTTACTTAGACTTTCCAAAATCAGGTACTGGAACACCTTCTCTGAACGATTTGACAGACTTGCAGGACGGCCCGTAGGTCAAACTACGGTCCGTAGTTTGTAGTCGTGGTTCCACACTTGGTCAATAATTCCCTGATTTCATCTTCATGCTTTGCCTGTCCATCTACGGGGCGTGAATGGACCTACGGTCCGTGAATCACTTCCGTAGATGCCCTTTTCTGCACAATTCTTCAGATGTATCTCATACTTCCACGCCCAAACTTATTTCCTGTAAACATGATAAAAACACATTAATAGTAATACAAAATGGCTCTAGACACACACATCTCTTAAGTGAACTGTATTAAAAATACCATAAACTAATGTTATATCAACACCCTCAACTTAAATTCGTTGTTTGTCTTCAAGCGACGCACTAAGACTCTAAACGATACTTGTATAGAAGCAAACATTCTGGTTCAAGCAATCACATGGCTTTCTATCCTGACTCTCTTTTTGAGTGAAATTTTTTTCTCTTAGACTTAACAAGCTAACTCATGTGGATTAAAATATGACAAAGATGGACCAATCAACACACAACATACATTGTTTTGCTATCACTAAGGTACCAACTTTTCGATAATGTAACTAGTTCTCTTACTTCAAACGAAATTCCTTTTTCACACAATGAATATGATTTTGAGTACAAGGATTCATTCAACATTCACCCTCAGAAGTAACTTCAAGTATAGTTAGTGCTCAATACCATAGGCTTGCCCTTATTTTCACTGCTTAGACTTTCCAAACTAGTTTCTAGGATCACTATAGGACTTTCTTGGCTTGTAATGTAGGCTCAGGGTCAGGTGTGGTACATTTGGGTACTCTTTAGTGACTTTCTACCCTCCTTGACATTACATTAGGCTTTCTACCTCTTTTTTCCCTATTTTCGACATCCTACCTTTGTACGTTCTTTCCCTTGATTAGTTTCAACCAAGGGTGTGACTTTAGACTTTGTAGCCCTTTATTTTTCACTTTCTTCTTTTTCATTTTTTTTCTTTACTTTTCAACACTTGTATTCGCCTTCTTTTGCTTCTTTGGCACAAAGCCATATCCTCTCCTCACTTTTTTTTCGCTTTTTCAACACCAAACTCTTTTCATACCCATATTTTTTTTCCAATTTCCTCTTTCATAGCCACCCTCAACTTATGGATTTTCTATTAGTTGAGGTGCACAATATCCGATGTCGGATCAAGGCAAAGATTTGAGGTCACTCTCTGCATTAGCCATCCTCAACTTAGGCTTTTGGCCTAAGTCAAGGCGCTCATGTCCAAGGAGGGACCGGGGCCAAAACAATATATTACGGGTAGGTGAGTTAAGAGTTTAGACAGAAATGGTCTATTTTAGGCTCAAAGCATTTGGATCAACGGGAACATTCATTTCATTTGGTTGGATTCTTTTAGGCATTTAGTGGATTTATTAGAACAAGCGCCTATGATCACTTCCTAGCCTCTAGAGTAGATTATCTTAGCAGGACTAACCGGACAAGTTCTAGATTGACACAAAAACTGTCTGAACAATCAACTATTCTCACACACTCTTGGCACATCATTTCATTATCAGATTATCAATTACCCAGTTCAAGATTAGCTTAAGTCATGTGGTCAAGTTGGTTCATTACCATGTCATACTAAGAGCCAAGACATTCAACTTATTCTAGCTTGTAGATTTTAACACATATCACAATTTTTGGACATGTATCATTTTTTTTCCTAACAAAACTATGCCATCATGCTTCATTCTTTCACATGCTTCTACATATACAATCCTAACATGCCGGTTTGACATAAATTAAACAGTCTCTTGGGGAGAAAGAACACAGGCAAGAAAACCCCAATAGAGGATTACGAGTTGGGTTACTCAGACTTCACCCTATCACTCACAATCCATTTACCCCACCCCCAAAAAAATATAGTGCAATTGTCCCCAATGCACAAAAAGTAAAGAGTAATGGATTGGGTGAAGCAAACCTATGGCGCATAGCGCCGAAGAACTATCAACAAGCGGGTGCGTCCGGTTTCCTGGAACCCGCTGGACAACACTTGAGTCACCCTCAGTAGTGCCCACATCCTCTGTCACATCACCCTTAGTAGTGCTATCAACCACTCTAACCGCACCATCAGTGGTGCTCACATCATCTCTCGCAATAGTCATAACCTCCGTGGTGGGCATAGAACTCCAGGCTCCAAGAATACCCTCACGAACCCTCTGCTGGCGCACTTCCTCATCTATAATGGAAGCTCTCCTAGCTTGCTCATTCTGTTAGCGCTCCCGCTTCTTTGCTCAAACATCATCAGTAGTGTCAGAAATACGACTGGAGCGAGGCCTCTTCCCATGAGTACGGGTGGGCTCGGGCTGTGTTATATTCTCAATGAATAGAGCATCAAGCACTGTATCATCAGTCAAAATAGTAGGTACAAACTCTGGCTCATCGGTGGGTAAGTTAAGGATGGCATCTAGGTCGGCCCGAAGACTATCAAACTCAGTCCGAATAGAGAAAAGATCGGTGATGGGGGCTGGTCGCTCGAAGACTCTCAATTCAAACGCATCCAAGTGCTTATGAACTGCTTGAACCTTCTGCTCTATCTTCTACTCCATCCTCTGGTCCACTCTAGCCTACGACTCTGCAATAGACTTCTGCATCCATGGCTTCATCTGATGGAGCAGTGTGGCCATCTGAGCCGCCAATTTCTGAACTCGAGCTAAGGGTACAAAAACAACTCTTTTACTTGTTGACAAACCAAACATTTGGAAATGAACTCCGCAATGTCTCTCTTCATACCATTCCACCACTAATGTTCTTTGATTGGCTGGTACATCTTTGTACCCCCAGGATACAATGCATATGGTGCGGTATGTGCTTTATTTAATATTTCTCTCCTCAATTTGTCATTATTAAGGACGCATAACCTGTTTTGATAAAATAAGCCACCAACCTTCGCTAATGTAAAATCAAGATTTTCCCCATTTTGAACTTCTCTGGAAAGTTTTACAAGTTTCTCATCTAACTTTTGTGCTTCTTTCACCTGTTCAAGTAATATTGGCTTTACTTGCAAATTAGCAATAACTAAACCATTTGAATCAAGTGTGAAACAAACATTCGTGGCTTTTAACTCAAGGAGCAAGGGCAAAGGACTCAAAGAAATGCTTGCGAAGGATTTTCGACTTAAGGCATCTGCAACCACATTAGCTTTACCTGGATGATAATCAATCGTGCAGTCATAATCCTTGATGAGTTCAAGCCATCTACGTTGTCTTAGATTTAGCTCCTTTTAAGTACCCAAGTACTTCAAGCGCTTGTGATTAGTGAATATATGACATTTCTCTCCATACAAATAATGCCGCCATATTTTTAAAGCAGACACTATAGCAGCAAGTTCAAGATCATGAGTAGGATAATTCAATTCATGCAGTTTTAATTTCCAAGAGGCATAAGAAATTACCTTCCCTTCTTTCATCAAAACTCATCCTAGACCATTCTGAGAAGCATCACTGTATACTTCATGTTCTTTCCCTTCAATTGGTAGAGTAAGTATAGGCGCTTGAGTCAACAAGGATTTGAGAGTTTCAAAGCTATCTTGACATTTGCCATCCCAAATAAACTTTACTTCCTTCTGCAAGAGCTTAGTCAAAGGGGAGGCGATAATGGAAAAGCCTTTCACAAATCTTCTGTAGTACCCTGCTAAGCCCAAGAAACTTCTTACCTCGGTTGGACTTTTGGGAGGCCTCCATTCAACAACTGCTTGTATCTTACTAGGATCCACATTCACGCCTTCGGTTGATACCACATGTCCCAAAAATCCACGTCATCAAGCCAAAATTCACACTTGGAAAGTTTAGCATAAAGTTCTTTCTCTTTCAAAATTTTTAAAACAATCCGAAGGTGTTTATCATGGTCTTCACTACTTCTTGAAAGTATTAAAATATCATCTATAAAGACAACCACAAATCGATCAAAGATAAGGCTTGAATACTTGATTCATTAGATCTATGAATACCGCAGGAGCATTTGTCAATCCGAATGGCATCACCAAAATTTCATAATGACCATACCGAGTTCTAAAAGCAGTTTTTAGGAATATCTTTCTCTCTAACACGCAGTTGGTGATATCCAGACCTTAAATCAATCTTTGAGAATACTTTAGCACCCTTCAGTTGGTCAAACAAATCATTGATCCTTGGTAGTGGATATCTATTCTTGATTGTTATTCGGTTCAATTGTCTATAGTCAATACAAAGCCTATGAGTGCCATCTTTCTTCTTTACGAATAAAACAGGGGCTCCACAAGGAGAAACACTAGGTCAAATAAAACCTTTCTCAAGAAGTTCTTGCAATAGAATTTCAATTCTCTTAATTCTGTTGGAGCCATTCTATAAGGAGAGATAGAAATAAGGGTAGATCCAGGAATAAGCTCGATTGGAAATTCAACCTCTCTTTCTGGGGCCAACCTAGCAAGATTTTCGGGGATGACTTCTGGGAAATCACATACAACAGGTATGTCCTTGATACAAGGACTCTCCAATTGTGTATCAACTATGTGAGAAAGGTATGCCCCACAACCTTGACTCATCAACTTTCTTGCCAAGGCCATAGAAATAATACTAGATGTCAATGATCTTTCACCTTGTACAATGATGTGTGAAAATGTAGGATCTTTAAAAGTCACATGCTTTTACCTACAATCTACCACTGCATGATATTTATAAAGCCAATCCATCCCAATAATAACATCAAAATCCTTGAAAGGCATTTCGATCAAATCAGCAGGGAAGACTAGATTTTGAATCACGAAGGGACAATCTTGGTAAACTCGATTACAGACAACTTGATTACCCAAAGGACTTTCAACCATCACATCATAATTAAGTCTCACAGATTTCACATTTTCAGGAAGAACAAGTGATGAACAAATATAGGAATGCGTAGAACCAGGATCAAACAATGTAAACACACATAAGCCAAACAAATGAAATTTACCGACAACCATGTATTGTCCATCTTGATCATCTCTATGCCTCACAGCATAAGCACGTGCAGTAGCCCTTGGTCCACTAGCTTTATTAGATCCACTTGCACTTGTTGCTTAGGTGTTTTCTGGTCTTACACCTCTATTAGTTTGAGGAGGATAAATAGAAGGCTTATGAACTGAGCCTTAAGTTTTCAAGAAAGGAGCGTTATTAGGATTAGTATTAGGACTATCCTTCACTTTATGATCAAAGCTCCCACAATTGAAACATGCACCAGAAGCTCTCCTACAAGTTCCATAATGATTCTTTCACATTGTGGACAAGTTGGAACACGAGGCTTGGCCATAATTTGGAGTGCTAGCTGTAGAAAATTCTGTTCTGTTTTGCTTTTGCTAAGGTGGCCTGTTAACACTACCTGCCTTAGAATCATCAAACCTTCCCCTTTTGTATGGACCTCCAAAATCTCGTCTAGGCTTTCAAAATTTGTTTTCATTTCTACTAGCTTCTTCCTTCTCAAGTCGTTCCCAAGCAAAAGCAGTAGAAACTAACTTACAAAAGTTCTCATATTGCAGGATTGCCACATTCTTCCTAATGGAATCATTTAAACCGTCTTCAAATTTCCTGCACTTGTCTTTTTCCTCTTTAATTATACCTCCAGCATAACGAGAGAGCCTTGGAAAGTTCTGTTGGTACTCAGCAATAGACATGCCTCGTTGCCTTAAATTCAACAACTCCTTTATCTTTGCATCACAATAACTAGGTGGGAAGTACTTCATACGAAATTCCTTAAGAAAATCATCCCAACTAAGAACAGGTGGTTTTACCTTGGCATTTAGAACAGTTACCCACCAATCATAAGCATCCTTTTGTAATAGTGAAATAGAATACTTAAATTTGGCAACATCTAAACACTCCAACTACTCAAATACCCTCTGCATGCACTTCAACCATTGTTCAGCATCAGTGGGATCAACAGTACCTTGAATCTCCACTCCACCCATTTTCCTCATTTTTTCAAAGTTAATCCCGTCAGGACCATGCATCGATTCAGCCATATGGTGGAAAAATTTAGCCATTTGTTGAAAAGGAGGATTTATGGCTTGAGTACCACGACTCATATGAGGATGTGAACCAACTCTTACACCCTGATGGTTTCCCACTTCAAACCCACTAGTGTGGGGAACATATTGATTCAAGGAATTTATCCAACCTTTTCCAATACATGAGGCTAGGAAATAGAGGCACCCGACCCTTCACGAGCAGCTTCCATAGATCGGTCAGAAGAAGAGGTCATAACTTAATTCCTTCAAAAGAGAAGATCACATTGCATTAGGGACATGTACTTGATGCATATGCACTCTACATGCGATAAAAATATTAGAAACCATCTAACTGAACAAATAATCTATGTAGAATATTTTTTTGAAAGCGAACAAGTATAAAAGTAATTCACAACAAAAGTCCTAGAACCTAAAACCTAGGCTCTGATACCAACACTTGTAGTGACCCTTTCGGAGGGATACTACCATTTAATGAGAAACATAATTTAATACTTGTGACATTTAAAAGAGATTAACGAAGGGCATATTGATTTTAATCTAGTAGAGGGATTAGGTTCATAACAAATAATTTAGTTAAGGATATACATCTTGCCCATTTAAACATTTATTTGATGTTAAAATTGACATGGCGCGGAATTTAAACTTATGGCGGACAAACCCTTCCAAAATAATCTAAGCAAATAACTTCCGAGATTTTCATGCATATATTATCCTCACACTTAAAAATGATATAAAAAGAATATTACCAACTTCCGATTACCAAATTTAGCCGGTTCACGCTTCACAAAAACATCCAAACCAATAGTAAATTTAGTATATTACAAGACTTGGGTTTAAACACCCCTAAAAAGAACAAAACATATAGTCACACTTATATTACAACCCATAGTGACATGATCAAATTATCCTTCAAAGCTTATGTAAATGTACAACACATAGATCATGTACAAGTCCCAAGGTTTATACAAAATATAGATGCCTATATGCAAATGTGATCTTCCTTAAGGCTCTCAAAATCTCCATCTCCAATGGCCAACTTCATGCCTCCTCTCGATCATTCCCTAAGATAGAAATAACTATCGCTAAGCATATAGCCTAGTGGTGTAAAAGCTATAGGTTCTGGGCCCTCAGATTCACAAAGCTACCTTTCTCAAGTCATAGGCAGCATAATTGAAACATAACAAATAAATAAAGTAAACAATATATAAAGAGTATCAAGTTTGATATTTAGAGATCCAAATATCAAGAACACTCATAGCACCATTTTCCAAGAGATTCAACAACAAGGATCGACCAATATATACATCATGTCGTCGCACCAAACACAAGCATGTATCAAGAAGGGCCGACACCATGTATCAAGAAGAGTCAGATCCCAATAATCAAGAGAACCAAGAACCATATGAAAAATGGCTTTCTAGTTCGTACTTAAAATGGACAACTTCCATTCTTAAGACGGAATAAAAAACCAGCACCAAGATGGCAAATGATCCAAATCAAGAGGCATGCCAACAGTGACAAAGTCACAGCCACAAGAAGGACAAGGTCCTAACAAGAGTGCCAAGTGATCAAACAATCCGTACAAGTGGGTGAGTTACACAAGCGTCTTTAATGTCTTAAAGGATACCAACACGACAATGCAATGTGACAAGAGCTAACCAAGGTACCAAGATCAACTTTCAGAAATACCAACAGTTAAAAGAGAGCAAGTACAAGTTTACACACAAGCCTCAGTGCTTAGCTTAGAAACAGTTCAACATAACTTCAAGAGTTCAAACCGTAGACCAACCAACGTATCAAGGTCCTCAACTTGTTCACGAGTATATACAACCTTAAAAATACAATTAAATAACTTCTTTAATTCCTAGCAGCTCAATAATGTTGATGTAAAACAGGATTATCATCACAAGTAAGCTTAGCCTGTACAAATACGACTATTCTCCCAAAACGGTAATTTCAGCCAGCCTAGTACCTCATGTCGCAACTTAGATTTGAAAAGGAAAACGACAAAACTAGACTTTATATCCTTCATGAAAGAAGTAGATACATATATTAGGGTTGCAAAAAAACAAGAATCACTGCAAAATATATTTTGTACAAAAGATATATTCAAAAAACTAACAGTTGTTCATATAGGATTTGTATTTTCAAAATCTGGACAGAACTTGTCCTATGTTGCGTCCCATATTGCAAATTTATAACAGCTAAATTAGAGTTTTACATAAACAAAAGGGTTGTAGGTCTACAAATTAGCTTTCCAAATCATATTTATTCACTGTAAACTAAGTTTTAGAGAAAGAGATATGCATAAAATACCAAATACTACTCAGCTCAGAAACAGATTCCGTCACTTACCAAAAGGAAGTGTGTGTCTCGAATTCCAGCCAAAAGGGCCAAGTTTTTCTCTTGTTATTTTGAAGAACAACTTGTTAGATAATGTTCTAAGGTTCTTCTACTTCAGGTGAAACGAATTTTACTAGAATAGGTGTCAAAATATAGTCTCAAAAGTGAGGCTAGTAACATGTACATCTGTCACTAAAAGGGCTGCCCAAAAAGCATACATATATACCTATATGTATATACCTAATACCAACACTTTCAATTTATATGTAATTCTAATTAGAAAATTACTTAACTACCCCCATACAATACTTTAAATTACGATCACAATTATGTTAAGCAAGGTTGCAAATATCACGAAATTTCAATTTCCCAAAATTAGAATAAAATATATTCTAGTAATTAAGCAATGGTAAATCGACATGCGACTCTTGGTTAGTATTTCAGGGTGTTACAAGCAGTGACTATGTTGGGAACCACCTGCTTGGATTGATTCCTCGTAGCCCGGGGAGCTGTAGGTGATGTCGTCCCAGTAGGGGGAACATATTCGGGGTCTTTCTCAGCATCAACATCCATGTTGAGTAGCCGACGGGTTGGTGCCATTGATTTGGACCTACCCTTGACAGTTATAGCTTTGTTTGGGGCCATGGTAACTGTGGAGGAAGAATTAGTACTAATATAACCTAACAACACACTTGAAACAATTTCAGAACAAGAAATGAACTAGACGAAAAGCTAAAAAAAAATTCAGACAGTGGCCACCTACGTTGGGTACCTACGGTCCGTGGATGCCTCCGGAAGATCAGAAGTCCTAAAAAGTTGGGCTCTAATGTGAACCACGGATGTGCAGAATGGTCTGTAAACTATCCAACGAACCGTAGTCCACCTCCGTGGTTCCACACTTGGTGGAATTTTTATGTGCTACTGACCACGGACCTGATATACGGTCCGTAGACTGACCTACGATCCATAGACGGGGTCTCGTGGATCAAGTCTATGTCAGGTACCAGACATGCTTCAAATTGACACCAACTTTTACCAATTCAAACAATTTACCTTAGTCTAATCATGCATTTCAACACAATTAATACTAGTTTGTCATCCCAAGGGTTCCAATTACTCAAATTTTAACGGGAATTGCATACGATAGTAGGAACCCTAAGTCGAAACTTGCATTTAGACTTTTATTTTACTGATTATACATACTATAAAGACAACACAATCACAATCTATCGTCCCAAGGGTGTTTTTAATTTAGTTTGGCATACACATTCATACAACAACAACCCAAGGTCAAGATCCACTTCCTGACTTTCGATAACAACAATGAACTGGAATTCAAAGTGAGGGGAAAGTTGATTACCTTAAAAGCAATAGAAATGGGTGATTGTGTGATGACTCTAGCCTCTAACAACTTCTAACTCACCTTTAGTCCCGAACCTGGACACCGAAACTTCTAGGAAATCGGGGATGAAGGGATTTGAGAGAGAGAGGGAGTGAATAAGGAATATGGGAGGATGAATGTGGGGTGATTAATGGGGTAATGGTGGTAATATGGAGGGATTTTGGGAGTTTGATGGGTTTAGAAACAGTTGGGATGAAAATATGGGAAGTGGGGAATGATTAGAAATAGGGGGAATTTTATTTAAAAGAAGTCTGGGTCGGGTCAGGCAGACTAGGGTTTGGACCCACGAGACCCCGTCTACGGTCTATAGGTTCCTTTGACACTTAGATAATTTAGCAATCTTACATGGAATCTACGGACACCATTCAAGGTCCGTGAAATGACCACGGACCATGGATGGGGTCCGTAGACCTCTGCACCAGACATTTTTCTGTAGATTTTACTTTTCGCCCCTGCACATGTAGCAACCATTAGGCCTTTCTTTTTACATTTTCTAGACACTTTTTAGACACGGACCATATGCGATATCTTGCCAATACTAAAAGTAAAGCACTTATCTAAAGGAATACAAAAACGTAACTAAACAAAGAGAACTACTAAACCGAAAAGAAAACCTAGAGTTGGCTAGATTGTACATCTTGAGTTTCCTCCCAAGAAACGCTTGATTTAATGTCACGGCACGACACAGGCCTCTTGATTACTCAGACTTCATGAAGATAGTAGTCCTCAACAACTTCTTGCACACTTTCTATGTTTCCTAGAGAGATCTTAATCCTTTGCCCATTTACCTTGAACCTTGTTCCCTCACTGTTTTCAAGCTCCACTGCTCCATGTGGGAGCACTTTCTTGACTAAGAATGGCCCGGTCCATTTGGACTTGAGCTTGCCAGGAAACAAGCGCAACCTAGTGTTGAATAGAAGCACAAGATCACCCACAACAAATTCTCATTTTTCAATCCTTTGATCATGATACTTCTTCATCTTCTCCTTGTACAATGCTGAACTTTCATAAGCTCTTAGGCGAAACTCATCAAGCACATTTAAGTCACTCATTCTCTGATTAGATACGGCGCCCCAATCCAAATTTAGCTTCTTTAGCGCCCACATAGCCTTATGCTCTAACTCTACCGGCAAATGGCAAGACTACCCATATACAAGTTGGCAGATGGACATACCTATGGGAGTCTTGAATGCGGTGCAATAGTCCCATAGAGCATCATCAAGCCTCCTTTACTAATCCGTTCTATTAGCATTCACAGTGTTTTCCAAAATCTGCTTGATCTCTCTGTTGGACACTTCAACTTGCCTACTAGACTGCGGATGGTAAGGAGTGGCAACATTATGGCGGACGCCATATTTCTCAAGTAATGCCTTGAACAACTTATTACAAAAGTGGGAACCTCCATCACTGATAATCGCCCTAGGTGTGCCAAATCTGGAGAAGATATTCTTTTTCAAGAATACGGTGACACTCTTACCTTCATTGTTGGAAAGCGCGATTGATTCCACCCACTTCGACACATAATCAGCCGCAACAAGAATATACTTCATCCCATGTGAACTCACAAATGGACCCATAAAATCAATGCCCCATACATCAAACAACTCTATCACCAATATAGGATTCATAGGACGCTCTTGCCTCTTTGAAATTCCTCATTCTCTTTGGCAACGGTCACAAGACTTGGCGAAATCATGAGCATCTTGATGGATGGTAGGCAAGTAATACCCACACTACAAAATTTTATGCGCAGTCCAAATACCACTATGATGCCCACTAACAGGCGATAAATGGCACGCCTCTAGTATACTTAACATCTCGACCTCGGGCACACAGCGACGAATAATCCCGTCAGCACAACTATGATACAAATAAGGCTCATCCCAAAAGAACCTCTTCAGATCATGCATAAACTTCTTCCTTTGGTGAAAAGACAAATCTGATGGCACCAGATCACTTGCCAAACAGTTAGCAAAGTCTGCGAACCAAGGAATCAGATCATGTGAAGCAGCCAATACCTGTTAATCTGGAAAAACATCATTAATTTCAACCCTATCATCAAGCTTGAGCATATCTTCTTCCTCCAATCTAGACAAGTGATCGGCAACCTGATTTTCTGTCCCCTTTCTATCTTTCACCACAAAGTCAAACTTTTGCAGCAACAACACCGATCTAATCAACCTCGATTTTGCATCCTTCTTCACCATCAAATACCTCAATACAGAATAATCAGTATGCACAATGAACTTAGTACCAAGCAACTACGATCGAAATTTCTTGAATGCAAAAACCACCGCAGGAAGCTCCTGTTCAGTTACGGTATAGTTCTTCTGAGCCACATTTAGAGCTTTGCTAGCATAGTAAATAGAATGAAGAATCTTCTCTCGCCTCTATCCCAATACCACACCAAGCGCCACTCCACTTGCATCACACATTACCTTATACGGTTGTCCCCAATCTAGTGAAATAGTGATAGGTGCCGAAACTAAGTTCTCCTTCAACTCTCCAAATGCTCTCAGACAAGCATCATCAAAATCAAACTTATACTCCTTTTCGAGCAGTTTGCACAATGGATGTGCAATTTTGGAGAAATCCTTGATGAACCTCCTATAGAAACCTGCATGCCCAAGAAAACTTCTAACATCCTTAACAGAGATAGGTGGTGGAAGCTTTTCTATTACCTCTACTTTCCCTCATTAACCTCAATACCCTTCTCAGAGATCCGATGACCCAGAACTATCCCTTCTTTCACCATGAAATGGTACTTCTCCCAATTGAGCACAAGATTGCACTCTTCACACCGTTTAATCACCTCGGCCAAATGATTCAGACAACGATCAAAGGAGTCGCCTACTATAGAGAAATCATCCATAAATACCTCAATAGTGTCATTCACCATATCAGAAAATATCAACATCATACAATGCTGGAAGGTCGCAGGAGCATTACACAACCCAAATGACATCCGTTTAAAGGAGAAAGCTCCATAAGGGCAAGTGAAGGTGGTCTTCTCTTGGTCTTCCGGAGCTATGGAAATAAGATTGTAGCCCGAATAACCATCAAGAAAGCAATACCAACCCTTACCAACAAGTTGATCCTGCATTTGATCCATGAACGACATATGGAAGTGGTCCTTTTCTGTCCAAGCATTCAAGTTTCGATAGTCCATGCAGACTCTCCATCCAGTCACGGGCCGCATCGAAACAAGCTCATTTCTCTCATTAGATACCACAATAATACCACCTTTCTTGGGCACACACTGAACATGACACACCCAACTACTTTCTGCAATGGGGTAAATAATTCCAACATCCAACCACTTGATGATTTCCATTTTAACTACCTCTTTCATAGGAGAATTTATTCTTCTCTGGTGCTCAATACTAGGGTTATGATCCGACATGAGTTGAATTTTATGAGAACAAATACCAGGAGGAATCCCAATAATGTCTGCAATAGTCAATAGCTCGCTTGAACCACTTCAACACGGAAACCAATGCGTCAACTTGTGCCACATTCAAATCTGCCTCAATGATGACCGGTAACGTACCATCTCTCCCTAAGAATACATACCTCAAATGTGATGGTAGAGCCTTAAGCTCCAATTTCAGCGCCTCTTCAACAGACGGTCTAGCAGGTGGAGAGTCGCGATTTTTCATGTCTAACTCCAATCATTTTGGTTTTGAACGGAATTCAAATCTATCCAGTGCGGCGACCAATTCATCATAATCTT
The DNA here is from genome assembly GCF_019186545.1 of Solanum stenotomum. Classification (NCBI taxonomy): domain Eukaryota; kingdom Viridiplantae; phylum Streptophyta; class Magnoliopsida; order Solanales; family Solanaceae; genus Solanum; species Solanum stenotomum. The sequence goes on from NC_064292.1 coordinate 24,682,885, forward strand.
CAATACCATTACCATCAAAGTTCATCATTATCGCTGCTAGTGCATCAACACCCAACCTTTCTTCAATAGGCACCTCAGAACCACTCTCTACCATATGTGTCACCATAGATACCGATTTGAGCTCATAACTCTGCTTCATGGACCTAGAGATATTGAAAGTTGCCTCTTCATTTTTTAATCGAAACTTTATTTGCCCTTTCTCCATATCAACCAAGGCTCGCCCAGTGGCTAGGAATGTCTCCCAAGGATGATGGGTACCTCAAAATAAACATCACAATCCAGTATCATAAAAACAACCGAAAAAATAAAAGACTCCACTTTCACTAGTACATCTTGGAGCACACCAATGGGCTTCTTCACAGTTCTATCGGCCATAAGCAGTCGCATCGCTGTCGGTTTTGGATCCCCTAAACCAATTTTTTGTAAATAGCCAATGCATCAGATTGATACTAGCACCTAAATCACACAATGCCTTTGCAAATCAACCCAATGGTACAAGGAATCGTGAAAGCCCTAGGATCCTCATTCTTCTGCACAAGGAACCTTGTAGCAATAGCACTACAATGTTGCAACTTATCATCATCTTCAAAACTCATGGCCCGCTTTTTAGTTACCAAGTCCTTCATAAACTTCGCATACCCAGGCATTTGCTCCAATACTTCTATCAACGACACATTGATGGAAAGCTACTTCAACATACTAATAAACCTGCGGTATTTGCCTTCTTCAGTCTTCTTCACTAACCTCTGTGGGAAAGGAGATGGAGGTCTAGGCATGGGAATCTAGGTATTTGCCTTCTTCACTCTCCTTCTCTATTGCATTCTCGGGCTCTTCATTCACCTTAATCACATCAGCATCTTTACTAACCTCCACTGCAACCCCAGACGACATCGATGGATTAATGGTCTGATTACCCTCGAGTAGTGACTGCCATACAATTCCATTATTCTTTAGAGTTTGGATGGTGTTTCTAGGAAGTGTGCCAGGTTGACGTAGGTTTACTGTAGTAGACAATTGAGTCATTTGTAGCTCAAGATGCTTGATCGACACTGCATGGGCATTAAATTTTTGACCAATACCAGACAAGCCATTTCTCATCTCCTTCACATTCTCATCAGTCGCATAAAACATCTTCATCATCTTATGCATCATCTCCTCAATACGTGACATATTGCCTCCAGCTTCCCTATTACCAGATTCCTGATTTTGAGGCAAGACATAAGGCCCAACCCGATCATTTTTGTTGCCATATTTGTTTCGGTTGTAGTTGTTGTCGCGATTGTAGTTCCCATCCCGGACATATTGACCCTCTCGGTTGTAGTTTCCATAGTTCCGACCTTGGTTTCCTTGACCTTGGCGCCAATTATCTGTATTAGAACCTTGGGCGTTGGCTCGAAAACCCCTCGTCTGAACATTCACCGCATAAGTATCCTCTTCATAGTAACACTCCTCAATCGGTGGTGTATTTCTAGTTAAATAATTCACAGTATTTACCTTTTCAGTACCTCCGCTCACATGCTTCAACACCAACCCCAGTTCGGTCTGCATCTGAGCCATATCATCACGAATATTATCGGCAAATTGATTAGTTGTAGCTTGGACTGCAAACGTGTTCCTCCCAATATCTGAATTTCTAATGCTCCAAACTTTATTGTTCCAGGAAATCTTCTCCAGTTTCTCCACAATTTTCTCAAACGTGCACTCACCATATGAACCTCCAGAGATAGTATCAAGCACCACCTTACTTTTGTCAACCTGACCTCGGTAGAAATATTCCTTCAGCGATTCGTCATCAATGCGGTGATTCGGGACACGTCTTATGAAAGCAGTGAACATGTCCCAAGAACTACTCACAGACTCTCCAGGTAGTGCTACGAAGTTGTTGAGTTTATCATTATGGTTCAACTTCTTTGACACGGGAAAATATGTTGCCAGGAATACCTCAGTTAATTGTTCCCATGTGTAGATTGAGTTATAAGAAAGATCATTAAACCACACTACAGCATCGCCAGTCAATGATAGAGGGAATACTCATAATGCAAGTGACATCCATGTCCAAGTCCAGTCAACCCACACAACTTTTGCAAACACTACTAAGCTTGGCTACGTGCGCATGTGGATTCTCCGATGCAAAACCAGTAAACAATCCCCTCGCTGTAAGCATCTGCATTAAACTGCAGTCACCACAAATGTATTCCCCAGAAGTAGAGGGGGTAGGACAAGAGCTCATTCACATTCAACGGCATTAAAGTTGACCCTATAGTTATCACATAGTCTAGGTCCTGGTGGATCATGTACCCTCAAAGCATCTCCCAGTAGATTCTCAGCTTGAACTTGATTATTCTCATCCCTAACCCTCGCAGGCTACAACCCAACTCCATTACCTAAATTTCCTCCAATAGGATTGACTGGGACTCCTTGGTTATTCATTATTCGCGAAGTTCTGTTCAATTCTGGATCGTAAGGAGTAAGTGGTTCACCTTGGCTCCATGTACTTGGCATACACTAGAGTAGGAACCTGAGTGAAAAAAAACAAAAGAAAAAGTAAAATTAGGAAATATTTGACTAAAGTTCAATAATGTAGTTAAACTTAATCTAAAAGCCTTAATCCCCGGCAGCGACGCCAAAATTTGATACGCTCAAATTACACCTTCCTAAAGAAGTATAAGCGATCGTTATCAAGTAAACAACCCAACTTGGAGGTTGGGGTCGATCCCACGAGGAATATGGTTTAGACTTAAACTTAACTTACAATTATATTCGTTAGTCAACGTATTCCCGAAACAAGTAATTAAAGGAGGGGGGATTTGTGAAGCAAATTATAGAAATTATATGAATGATTAGTGAGCAAGATTCAAACTTTAGTTGTTATCAAGATGAGAAAGTAACTAGGGTATACGTGTTCCCCATAAGCTCATAACGCGGTAATCCTAGTAATAGTAATCCTTTCCTAGTGTATTGCATGCTAAGTTATAAGTTAGGTATCTCTAATTCCTTGGTCCAGCAACTAGAGAATTTCACCTCGCACCTTGGTCCAGCTACGTGTGTATAATTTACTAACCCTTACCTTTACCTCATATTAGACATCGCATCAATGTATGGCTTAGTTTTCACCCTCGCACAAATTGACACTAGACTATTAGATAGTATTACACTAAATCTATATTGATAATTCTTTTCTTATTAACTACCTCATTGGTCCGGTAAGTAGCAACATGGTGAGTTTTAACGTTTGCAACCCCTAAAAAGACTTTTAAACAAAAGAATTATCAATGTATGCAGTAACACTATTCAAGAATTACTTAGTTACTATTCATACTTTGTTAATCGCTCATTGTTCCCACAACCCTAGTGTGGATTTAGTTACCCATAGTAGCATGAACACAATTCATATTTTTAGATGAAGAAATCATGAACCTACGTAATGAGAAGAATAAACCCAGAATCTCAACTTGAATTTCAAAGTCAAAATCTTCAAAACGAACATAAGAAATCAGGAATTGCTAGAATTGCAAGTTAATCTCCAAAGACAAAAACTAGAACAAAAGTAATAAAGTCTAACACCCCAAAATGAGGTTTGCATGCCATATATATAAAAAAACAAGTACCAACTAAAAAAGAAACAAAATAAGGAAATAAAGTTTCAGGATGCGACTTTGATCTACGACACTGACAAACGGACCGTAGATTGACCTAGGGTTCGTAGGTCCCTTCCGTGGCTTAGGACTTAGGAAAAATTTTTGACTTCAAAAAATCTTCAACTCTGACACAATCAACGGATCAACAGTACAGACCGTGGTTCGTTCCACGATCCGTAGATCCTCCTCCGTAGCTCCATACTTAAATTTCCAAAATCAGGTACTGGAACACCTTCTCTGAATGATTTGACGGACTTGAAGGATAGCCCGTAGGTCGAACTACGGTCCTTAGTTTGTAGTCGTGGCTACACACTTGGTCAAGAATTCCCTAATTTCAGCTTCATGCTTTGCCTGTCCATCTACGATCATTATCTACGGAGCGTGAATTGACCTACGGTCTGTGAATCATTACCGTAGATGCCCTTTTCTGCACAATTCTTCCGATGTGTTTCATACTTCCATGTCCGAACTTATTTCATGTAAACATGATAAAAACACATTAATACCAATACAAAATGGCCCTAGACACACACAACTCTTAAGTGAAATTTATTACAAATACCGTAAACTCACGGTGTATCACTTCACCAACCTCAAACCATCCAATAGGATATCTACACCTTCTCCCATAAAGAGCCTCATAAGGAGCCATTTGGATGCTATAGTGGTAAGTGTTGTTGTAAGAAAACTCAATGAGAGATAACTGATATTCCTAATTACCCTTGAAATCATCACACACGCCCTCAACATATCCTTTTAAGTCTGAGTTGTACGCTCTGCTTGACCATCTGTATGTGGAATGAAAAGCAGTACTAAGGTTCACCTTTGAACCCAAACCCTTCTGGAAAGGCATAAAAAATTGTACGGTGAATTGCGCACCTCTATCTAAAATAATGGATCTCAAAACTCCTTGAAGTCCGACTATATCTTCAATATATAACTTAGCACAATCCTCTGCTGAAAAAGTAGTCTTTCCCGACAAGAAATGGGCTGATTTAGTCATTCGATCTACAATTACCCAAATCAAATCATGTTGCTTGTGAGACTTTGGTAAATCAGAAATGAACTCTGAAATACACTTCTTCATACTAATCCACCAATAAACTTCTCTCAAGTCATGATACATCTTTGTGGAACCAGGATAAATAAAATATCTGGAGCTATGAGCTTCCTCCATAATCCTCTCTTGGAGTTCATCCACCTTGGGTACACATAATCTACATTTCTACCTCAATACACCATCTCCTCCTTGTTCAAAAGCCATACCTTTTTGCTTATGAACATTTTCCTTTAATTCAAGAAAAACTGGGTCTTGATCTTGTTTCTCTTTCACTTCAGACTCTAATGATGATTCAGCCCCATTCATAACAAATACTCCTCCTTCATTTGAATCCATTAATCGGACTCCTAATTATGCAAGCATGTGCACATGTTTTTCTAAATCTTTCTTGTCTGCCTCAATATGGGAAGTACTACTCATGTCATAATCCTTAAGTAACTCCAACCAACTCCCCTATCTGAGATTGAACTCTTTCTGACTAAATACATACTGAAGACTCTTGTGATTGATGAGCACATCCACATGAACACCATAAAGATAGTGACACCATATTTTCAACGCAAACACTACCACATCCAACTCTAGATCATGGGTTGAGTAATTCCTTTCATGAATCTAAAGCTGTCTGGAGGCATACACAATAATTTTGCCATTCTGTATCAATTCACCCAGTCCAACTATGGACACATCACAATATACCACAAAACCTTGTGTACCTTCTAGTAAGGTCAATACTAGGGCAGTAGCCAACCTAGTCTTCAATTAATGAAAGCTCTTCTGAAAAACTTTAGACCATTGAAACTTAAATGTTTTCTGAGTCAACGTAGTCAATGGGGATGAAATAGAGGAAAACCCCTCAACAAACCTCCTATAATAGCCAACCAACCCCAAGAAACTCCTAATATCTGTTGGAGATGTTGGCTTAGGTAGTTCTGCACTACCTCAATCTTCTGAGTGTCAACTCTAATCCCATCACCGAAAACAATGTGGTCTAAAACACCATTGACTCAAGCCAAAACACACTTACAAAATTTAGCATACAACTCTCTATCATTGAGAGTTTGAAGAACTACGTTAAGATGACTAACATGATCCTCCTCATTCCTCTAATAGATTATAAAGTGATCAATGAAAAGGATAACAAGCATATCTGGATAAGGCTTAAATACTCTGTTCATAAGATCCACGAACATTGTCGGAACATTAGTTAGACCAAAAGACATAACGAAAAACTCATAATGACCATAACGGGTCTTGAAAGCTGTCTCAGGGATGTCACTTTCTCTTACTCTCAACTGATGATAGCCTAATCTGAGGTCTATTCTAAAAAAAAAAGTGGCACCCTGAAGTTTATTGAAAAAATCATCAATTCTCGGAAGAGGATACTTATTCTTGATAGTAACCTTGTTAATCTGACGGTAATCTATACATATCCAAACTGAAGCATCTTTCTTCCTCATGAATAAGACCGGAGCACCCCAAGGTGAGACATTTGGTGGAATGAAACCTTTCTCAAGAAGGTCTTTTAATTGCTCTTTTAACTCTTTTAGCTCAGCTGAAGACATTCTATATAGTGGAATAGAGATAGGACGAGTATCGGGAAGAATATCTATACTGTAGTCTATTTCTCTCTCAGGAGGGACTTGATGCTTGTGTATTCAAGACACAACTTCCAATGCAAGTGTCTACGATCCTACAATAGTAAAGTAATCCAACCAAGGGTTGGGGTCGAATCCCAAGGGTGTGGGCTTGAGAATTAATAGAAAAATAAAATTCAGTTCTAATTAGTCATAGCTAAAAGCATTGTCGAATATAAACATGTCAAATCTAAGGGATAACGCAAGCATCAATTATCAATAGGGGTTTGTGACAAGTAAGCAAAAACAACAAAAATGTAAAGAGTACTAATCAAGGAGAGAGAATTCTTGGGATGTGATAGGAATACGGGTTAGACTAGACTATTGGGTACATGCTTTTGATAGTAAATCCATTGAGTATTTCTGACTAGGCTAGACTATAGTGGGGGTAAATTCTCTCTTGAGCAACTTACCCCTAATCAAATGGGTTCCTGTAACGACCCGGAAAATGATAGAGTGAAACTAGAGCCTCACATATGAGTTTGGAGTCGAGAACTTAATGAAATGGTTATAATTGAATTTGACCCAAAAAGTTCTTAAAAATGTGCTTTGGAAGTTACCGGAAACTTGTTTAGCTGTGTATTAAAAGATCCATTTCGTTTTTCGAAAATCTGACTTCATATTCTTGTTTAGGGGGTCAAATTGAGTGGGAAATGGGTCTAACCCAAATTTTAGAGCAACCGTATCAAAATCCGAAATTTCCAAGTGAAGCCTTTTTCGAGGGTCTACTTTGGAGGGTCATATCTCCTAGCACACAAATTATTTGGGTGGCCAATAATATATCCATGGAAAGCCCTTTGAGTTAGCTACCTAACGCACTTCGTTTCACCTCATTCGGAGTTCGGACGAAGAAGTTATGCCCATTTTCGTAAANAGTTTTCAAAAATATGTGTTGCAGCGGATCATTCGGCGTCATTAGTAGATATCGCCGATCAACTCGGCGATCCGCCCTTTGATAGGTTTCATCGCCGTCTTGCTTCATCCTTCAGCGTCGTTGTGTTTTGGATCATTGGGCAACATAGTACTGCTTTGGGGAACTGCTCGGCGACACACCGATTGCTCCTTTTCACCGTCAATTTGATCCTTTCTTTCAGGGTTCAGCACACTGGAACAAAAGGTGAGGGTAAGACCTTTTGGCGATTCGCCAAATGGGTTCGGTGATTCTCAGATCTTCATTTCTTCGTTCTTTCAGCTGCCTTTGTTCCTTTTTTGCTAAGTAGTGTCCATGCTTTCCATCCAACTCCAAATACCTGAAACTTAAGCGTTTTCATCACATATTGAGATAAAATATGCATTTGAGGACATTAATTCTATCAAAATGTAACCCTAAATGAGCCCAATTTGTGGACTCATCAACACCCCCAACTTAAAATTTTGTTTGTCTTCAAGCAAACTCAAGTTCAGTCGTTCCAACAAGGATGTCTCAAATAGTTCTACACAAGACTCGATCATGAATGTACACAACAAGACTCAATTTACTCATGTAAGGATCCAATGTGCACTCAAAGATTCAAGTTGTGACTCACCAATATCAAAGAATCTCATGTTCATAATACTTGCTTCAAATGCAAGTTCAAGCTCAACCAAAGTGTCCAAATGCCCTCACACAAGAAATGATTCCATATTCACACACAATGGTTTACAATTTAAAGCTTCGGAATCAAATGCAACGCTCACACTCACAAAGATGAACACAATGCATACTTTCACCCATAGGTTTGCCTGTATTTTTCCGATCAACATATGTTTCAGCTCAGTCAAGATCAAAAAGGTCTTTTCAAGGCTTATAATGGGGCTGAGTGCAAATGTATGGTCATTTAGGCTCTGTGACTTTCATTCTCATGAAATGTGGTATTCACAACAATTCCTTTCCTCTTCCTTCATCATTTTCTTTAGTGCTCATAAGTCATCCTATTATTCACTTTCCATGAATTGTTTGGAAACCCCATTTCTTTTGTACTTTATTCCATAACTTTCTTTTTCATTCTTTTTCTTTTTCTTTCTCTTTTCTCTTTTTTTTTTATATATCTATATATATGGAAGGGTTCTTTTTTTCTCAAAACCATGGGTAAGAGGAGACTTTCCTTGCACTTCTTGACTTGCCCTTATCTTTTCACCACACTTTGGACTAAGTTGGCTATTCACTAACCACAACTTCATGAGGATTATGGGTGAGGGATAAAGAAAGGTCAAGTTTTCATCAAGTTTATTCCAAATGAAGATAAGGCTCAAGGAGTGTTCAAAAGTGGATCACACACTCACAAGGTAGGTCACAAAAGAGATATATGTCAAATTGGCTCACACTCTTAGAAGTTGCCTAAGATCATATCAAGAGATAGCATCACTTAGTTGATCGGACCAACGGGGAAAATTCTAGGATCCATGATGCATAATTAACAGGTAAGCTCATTGCACTAGGCATTGACAGTATAAGCCAAACAAGACTGCACACTTTCGCTAGTGTGCAATGATCATCACAAGAGACTCAATTTGATACTAGGTGAAGCGATCCTTTTTGAAGAGACTTAACTTATACTTGCGACACTCAAAAGCGATTAACGAGGGCATACTGATTTTAATCTAATAGAGGGATTAGATGCATAATGACCTCCAAAAAGTAATTTAAGCAAATAACCGACAAGCTTTTCATGTATATATAATACCCTCACACTCAAGGATGAAATAACAAGAATATTACAAGCTTTCGAGTACCCAAATCAGTCTGCTCATGCTTCACACAAACATTGGAAAGTAATAGTAGATTTAGGATATTACAAGACTTGGGTTTACACACCCCAAAAAGAACAAAACATATAGCCATATTTATATTACAATTCATGGTGACATGATCAAATTAGCCCTCAAAATCCCATGTAAATATACAACACATAGAATATGTATAAGTCCCATGGTTTATACAAAATATAGATGCCTATATGCAAATGTGATCTTCCTTAAGGCTCTCAAAACATCCATCTCCAATGGCCAGCTTCAAGCATCATCTAGAATAGCCCCTACGATAGAAACAACTATCACTAAGCATATAGTTTAGTGCTGTAAAAACTATAGGTTTGGAGCCCTCAAATTCAGCAAGTTATCATTCTCAAGTCAAGGGCAGCATAATTGAACATAATAAACAAATCAAGTAAACAATATATAAAGAGTATCAAGTTCGATAATTAGAGATCCAAATGTCAAGAACGCTCATAGCACAACTTTCCAAGAGATTCAATAACAAGGCTCACCCAATATATATTTCATGTTGTCACACCAAGCGCAAACAGGTATCAAGAAGGGTCAAAACCCAATAATCAAGAGAACCAAGAACCATATTAAAAATGGCTTTCTAGTTTGTACTAAAAATGGACAACTTCCATTCTTAAGACGGACTAAAAATCCAGAGTCAAGATGGTAAATGATCTGAATCAAGAGGCATGCCAAGAGTGACAAAGTCACAACCACAAGAAGGACAAGGTCCCAACAAGAGTGCTAAGTGATCAAACAATCCGTACAAGTGGGCTAGTTACACAAGCGTCTTTAATGTATTAAAGAATATATACCAATAAGACAATGCAAAGTGACAATAGGTAACCAAGGTACCAAAGTAAACTTTCAGATATACCAGCAGGTAAAAACAGTACAAGTATAAGTTTATACACAAACCTAGGTTCTTTAGAACAAAAACAGTCCAACACAACTTCACGAGTTCAAATCGTAGACCAACCAGCGTATCAAAGTCTTCAACTCGTACACGAGGATATACAACCTTAAAAAATGAATTCAATAACTTATTTACTTTCTATTAGCTCAATAATGATGGTGTAACACAGGGTTATCATCACAAGTAAGCCTAGCCTGTACAAATACGACTATACTCCAAAAACAGAAATTCTGCCCAATAAAAGCACTTCATGTCGCAACTTAGATTTGAAACAAAAAACAGCCATAAAGGAATTTATATCCTTCATAAAAGATGTAGGTACATCTCTTAATTTTGCTAATAATCAAGAATCTCCGCAAAATATGCTTTGTACAAAAAGATATAATCAAAACACCAACAGTTGAACATACAGGATTTCAAATACCAGAATCTGGACAGAATATGTCATATGTTGCGTCCCTTATTTAGTAGTCATAAAAGCAAAATTAGATTTTTCCATAAACAAAAGAGTTGTAGGTATAGGAATCAGCTTTCTAAATCATATTTATTCATAGAAAAAGGAGTTATACAGAACAAGAAATTCTAAAAGTACTAAACACTACTCAGCTAAACAAAAATAAGTTTTGATTACTCACCAAAAGGCAGGATGTCTCGACTTCCAGCTAGAAGGACCAAGGTTTTGTCTTGTGATTTTGATGAACAACTGGTTAGAAAATGTTGTTATATTCTTGGACTTCAGTTCCAAACGAAAATCACAAGAAGAGGTGTGATAATATAGTCTTAAGAGTGATGCTTAGTCACATATACAACTGTCACTAAAAGGTGCTGCCCCAAATTATTGTGTGCTGCCCAAAATGTATACATATACACCTATATGTATATAATTTATACCAACACTTTCAATTCATATGAAATTTTAATTAGAAAAATTACGTAAAAATACCCCCATACAAAACCTTAAATTACGAGCACAATTTATTTTAAGCAAGGTTGCAAATATCATAAAATTTCTAGTTCCCAAAATAAGAGTAAAACATATTGTAGTAATTAAGAAATGGTTCATCGACATGCAAGAGTTGGTCTAGTAGTTTAGGGGTATTACAACTCTCTCCCCCTTAAACAAATTTCATCTCGAAATTTACCTTACTCTAGTCCCGGAACAAGTGTGGATATAGGGTCCTCATGTCTTCTTTTCTTTCCCAGGTAGCTTCTTTTCCTGAATGGTTCCTCCAAAGTACCTTTACTAGGGGAATTCTCTTGTTCCTAAAGTGTTTTACTTCTCGAGCTTGAATTAGAATAGGTTCTTCATCATACGTCAAGTCAGGATTAAGCTCAATACATTCAACTGGAAGAACATGAGATGGATCAGAACGATATCTTCTGAGCATAGAAACATGGAAGACATTGTGGATCTTGTCTAACTCAGGTGGCAATGCCAATTTATATGCATCTGGTTCAACCCTTTCATGTATCTCATAAGGTCCAATAAATCGGGGATTAAGTTTTCCCTTCTGGCCAAATCTCATAATTGTTTTCCATGGAAACACCTTTAAGAATACTTTATCTCCAACATAATATTCAATATCACGCCTTTTTAGATCAGCGTACGACTTTTGTCTATCCAAAGAAATCTTTAGACGATCTTTGATAATTTTTACCTTGTCCCCTATTTGTTGCACAATTTTAGGACCAATAAGCTTTCTTTCACCAATTTAACTCCAACAAAGAGGACTCCGACATTTTCTTCCGTATAAGGCTTCATAGGGAGGCATTCCAATACTCAATTGGTAGCTATTATTGTAAGAAAATTCTAGCAAAGCCAAGTTTTTGTCCCAACTACATTCAAACTCCATAATGCAAGCTCGAAGCATATCCTCCAAAATTTGTATCACTCTTTTCGACTAACCATTAGTTTGAAGATGGAACGAAGTGCTAAACCTCAACTTAGTACCCAAAACTTCCTACAAGCTACCCTAAAATCTAGATGTAAACCTTGGGTCCCGGTCTGATATAATAGACACAGGGATTCCATGTAGTTTTACAATCTCATTAATGTACAACTCGGCTAAATGCTCAAGTGAGTAATCCATCTTGATTGTTAAGAAGTGAGCACTCTTGGTTAGCCTGTCCACAATCACCCATATTGCATCATGATTTCTCTGAGTGCGAGGAAGTCCGCATCGACAAGGGTTGTAGTAAACCCACTGGGACTTGATGTTCTGCCTTTACTTGTTGACAAACCAAACATTTAGAGACGAACTCCGCAATGTCTTTGTTCATACCATTCCACCATTAATTTTCTTTGATGGTTCGGTACATCTTTGTACCTCCAAGATGCATTGCATATGGTGAAGTATGTGTTTCGTTCAATATGTCTCTCCTCAATTTGTCATCATTAGGGACACATAACATGTTTTGATAAAATAAGCCACGATCCTCCGTAAATGTAAAATCAAGTTTTTCCCCACTTTGAACTTCTCTGGTCAATTTTACAAGTTTTTCATCTAACATTTGTGCTTCTTTAACCAGTTCAAGTAATATTGGCTTTACTTGTAAACTAGCAATAGCTGAACCATTTGAATCAAGTGTAAAACAAACATTCATGGCTCTTAACTCAAGGAACAAGTGTAAAGGACTCAAAGAAATGCTTGCGAAGGATATCCGACATAGGGCATCTGCAACCACATTGGGTTTACCTGGATGATAATTAATCGTGCAGTCATAATCCTTGAAGAGTTCAAGCCATCTACATTGTTGAAGGTGTAGCTCCTTTTGAATACCCAAGTATTTTAAGCTCTTGTGATTAGTGAAGATATCACACTTCTCTCCATATGATATTTTTAAAGCAAACACTATAGCAGCAAGTTCAAGATCATGAGTAGGATAATTCAATTCATGCGGTTTTAATTTCCGAGAGGCATAAGAAATTACCTTCCCTTCTTGCATCAAAACGTATTTGAGACCATTGTGAGAAGCATCACTATATACTACATACTCTTTCCCTTCAATTGGTAGAGTAAGTATAGGCTCTTGAGTCAACAAGGATTTGAGAGTTTTAAAGCTCTCTTAACATTTGTCATCCCAAATAAACTTTACTTTCTTCTGCAAGAGCTTAGTCAAAGGAGAGGCAATAATGGAAAAGCCTTTCACAAATCTTCTGTAGTATCCTGCTAAGCCCAAGAAGCTTCTTACCTCAGTCGAACTTTTGGGAGGTCTCCATTCAACAACTGCTTGTATTTTACTAGGATCCACCTTCCCACCTTTAGTTGATACAACATGTCCCAGAAAAGCTACTTCATTGAGCCAAAATTCACACTTGGAAAATTTAGCATAAAATTCTTTCTCCTTCAAAATTTTCAAAATAATCCGGAGGTGTTTATCATGGTCTTCACTACTTTTGGAAAATATTAAAATATCATCTATAAAAACAACAACAAACTGATCAAGATAAGGCTTGAATACTCGATTCATTAGATCCATGAATACAGTAGGAGCATTTGTCAATCTGACTGGCATCACCAAAAATTCATAATGACCATATCAAGTTCTCAAAGCAGTTTTAGGAATATCTTTCTCTCTAACACGTAGTTGGTGATATCTAGACCTTAAATCAATTATTGAGAATACTTTAGCACCTTTAAGTTGGTCAAACAAATCATCAATTCTTGGTAGTGGATATCTATTCTTGATTGTTATTTTTTTCAATTGTCTAAAGTCAATACAAAGCCTAAGAGTGCCATCTTTCTTCTTTACGAATAATACAGGGGCTCCCCAAGGAGAAACACTAGGTCGAATAAAACCTTTCTCAAGTAGTTCTTGCAATTGAGCTTTCAATTCTCTTAATTCTGCTGGAGCCATTCTATAAGGGGTGATCGAAATAGGATTAGATCCAGGAATAAGCTCGATTAGAAATTCAACCTCTCTTTTTGGGGGTAATCCCAGAAGGTTTTCTGGAAATACTTCAGGAAAATCACATACAACAGGTATGTCCTTGATACAAGGACTCTTCAACTGTGTATCAACTATGTGAGCATAGTATGCCCCACAACCTTGATGAATCAACTTTCCAGCCAAGGCCGCAAAAATAAGACTAGATGTCACTGATGTTTCACCTTGTACAATGATGTGTGAAAATGTAGGATCTTTAAAAGTCACATGCTTAGACCTACAATCTAGCACCGCATGATATTTTTAAAGTCAATCCATCCCGATAATAACATCAAAATCCTTGAACGACATTTCAATCAAATCAACAGGGAAGACTAGGTTTAGAATCACGAAGGGACAATCTTGGTAAACTTGATTACACACAACTTGATAACCCAAAGGACTTTCAACCAGCACATCATAATTAAGTCTCATAGATTTCACATTTTCAGGAAGAACAAGTGATGAACAAATATAGGAATGTGTAGAACCAGGATCAAATAATGTAAACACACATAAGCAAAATAAGTGAAATTTACCGACAACCACGTCTTGTCCATCTTGATCATCCTTCTGCCTCATAGCGTAAGCGCGTGCAGTAGCCCTTTGCCCACTAGCTTGATTAGCTCACGTGTACCTGCTGCCTGGGTGTTTTTAGGTCTTGCACCTCTATTAGTTTGAGGAGGATTGACAGAAGGATTATGAACTGAGCCTTCAGTTCTGAACGATGGAGAATTATTAGGATTAAGACAATCCTTTACTTTATGATCAAAGTTCCCACAATTGAAACACGCACCAGAAGCTCTCCTGCAAGTACCATAATGATTCTTTCCACATTGTGGACACGTGGGAACGTGAGGCTTGCCTTGGCCATAATTTGGATTACTAGCTGTAGAAAATTCTGATCTGATTTGCCTTTGGTGAGGTGGCCTGTTATCACTACCAGCCTTAGAATTATCAAACCTTCCCCTTTTGGATGGACCCCCAAAATCTGGTCTAGGCTTTCGGAATCTGTTTTCATTTCTACTAGCTTTTTTTTTATCAAGTTCTTCCCAAGTAAAAGCAGCAGACACTAACTTACAAAATTTCTCATGTTGTAGGATCACCACATTCTTCCTAATGGAATCATTTAAATCGTGTTCAAACTTCCTGCACTTGTCTTTTTCCTATTTAATAATACCACCAGCATAGCGAGAGAGCCTTAGAAACTTATGTTCGTATTCAGCAATAGACATGCCTCATTGCCTTAGATTCAAAAACTCTTCTTTCTTTGCATCATAATAAGCAGGTGGGACATACTTCATACGAAATTCCCTAAGAAAATCATCCCAAGTAAGAACAGGAGGTTTTAGCTTGGCATTCGGAACACTTACCCACCAATCGTAAGCATCCTTTTGTAATAGTGAAATAACATACTTAAATTTTGCAAAATATGAACACTCTAACTGCTCAAATACCCTCTCCATGCGATCAAGCCATTGTTCAGCATCAGTGGGATCAACAGTGCCTTCAAACTCCACTCCACCCATTTTCCTCATTTTCTCAAAGTTAATCCTGTGGGGATCATGCATCAATTCAGCCATGTGATGGAATAATTCAGCCATTTGTTGAAAATGAGGATTCATGGTTTGAGTACCATGACTCGTGTGAGGATGTGGACCAGCTCTTACACCCTGATGGTTTCCCACTTCAGAACCAGTAGTGTGGGGAACATACTGATTCGAGATACATTCTCCAACCCCATCCAGTGCATGAGGTTGGGAAACAGAGGCACCTGAACCTTTATGAGCATCTTCCATAGGTCGGTCAGAAGAAGTGGCCATGACTTAATTCCTTTAAAGGAAAGATCACATTATGTTAGGGATATGTACTTGATACATAAGCACTCAATATGTGATAAAAAAACATTATAAACCATGTAATTGACCAAATTGTACAGATACAACTTTTTTTGAAAGTGAACAAGTATACAAGTAATTCAAATCAAAATTCCCAGAACCACAAACCTAGACTCTCATACCAACACTTGAAGCGACCCTCTTTAAAGAGACTTAACTTATACTTGCGACACTCAAAAGCGTTTAACGAGGGCATATTGATTTTAATCTAGTAGAAGGATTAGATGCACAATGACCTCTGAAAAGTAATTTAAGCAAATAACCGACGAGCTTTTCATGTATATATAATACCCTCACACTCAAGGATGAAAAAACAAGAATATTACAAGCTTTCGAGTACCCAAATCAGCCTGCTCATGCTTCACACAAACATTGGAAAGTAATAGTAGATTTAGGATATTACAAGACTTGGGTTTACACACCCCAAAAAGAACAAAACATATAGCCATATTTATATTACAATTCATGGTGACATGATCAAATTAGCCCTCAAAATCCCATGTAAATATACAACACATAGAATATGTACAAGTCCCACGGTTTATACAAAATATAGATGCCTATATGCAAATGTGATCTTCCTTAACGCTCTCAAAACATCCATCTCCAATGGCCAGCTTCAAGCATCATATCGAATAGCCCCTACGACAGAAACAACTATCACTAAGCATATAGCGTAGTGGTGTACAAACTATAGGTTTGGAGCCCTCAAATTCAGCAAGTTATCATTCTCAAGTCAAGGGCAACATAATTGAACATAATAAATAAATCAAGTAAACAATATATAAAGAGTATCAAGTTTGATATTTAGAGATTCAAATGTCAAGAACGCTCATAGCACCATTTTCAAAGAGATTCCTTAACCAGGCTCGCCTAATATATATACATCATGTCGTCACACCAAGCACAAATAGGTATAAAGAAGGGTCAAAACCCATTAATCAAGAGAACCAAGAACCATATTAAAAATAGCTTTCTAGTTCGTACTTAAAATGGACAACTTCCATTCTTAAGACAGATTAAAAATCCAGAGTCAAGATGGTAAATGATCTGAATCAAGAGGCATACCAAGAGTGACAAAGTCACAGCCACAAAGTACAAGGTCCCAACAGGAGTGCCAAGTGATCAAACAATCCGTACAAGTGGGCGAGTTACACAAGCATCTTTAATGTATTAAAGAATACCAATACGACAATGCAAAGTGACAAGAGGTAACCAAGGTACCAAAGTAAACTTTCAGATATACCAGTAGGTAAAAACAGTACAAGTATAAGTTTATACAAAAACCTCAGTTCTTTAGCACAAAAACAATCCAACATAACTTCACAAGTTCAAATCGTCGACCAACCAGTGTATCAAAGTCTTCAACTCTAACACGAGGATATAAACATTAAAAAAATGAATTCAATAACTTATTTACTTTCTAGTAGCTCAATAATGATGGCGTAACATAGGGTTATCATCACAAGTAAGCCTAGTTTGTACAAATACTACTATACTCCAAAAATAAAAATTCTGCCTAATAAAAGCACTTCATGTCGCAACGTAGATTTGAAACAGAAAACGGCCAAAATGGAATTCATATCCTTCATAAAAGATGTAGGTATATCTCTTAAGCTTTCAAATAATCAAGAATCACCGCAAAATACGCTTCGTTCAAAAAGATATAATCCAAATACTAACAGTGGAACATACATGATTTCAAATTCCAGAATCTGGACAGAACATGTCATATTTTGCGTCCCTTATTTCGTAGTCATAAAAGCTTAATTAGAGTTTACCGTACACAGAAGAGTTGTAGGTATAGGAATAAGCTTTCCAAATCATATTTATTCACTGAAAAATGAGTTATACAGAATGAGAAATTCTAAAAGTACTAAACACTACTCAGCTAAAAAAAACAAGTTTTGATTACTCACTAAAAGGTAGGATGTCTCGACTTCCAGCTAGAAGGACCAACGTTTGTTCTTCTGATTTTGATGAACAACTGGTTAGAAAATGTTCTTAGGTTATTGGACTTCAGTTCCAAACGAAAATAACTAGAGGAGGTGTGATAATATAGTCTTTAAGAGTGATACTTAGTCACACATACAACTGTCACTAAAAGGTGTTGCCCCAAATTATTGTGTGCTGCCCAAAATGTATACATATACACCTATATGTAGATAATTGATACCAACACTTCTAATTCATATGAAATTTTAATTAGAAAAATTACGTAAATACCCCCATACAAAATCATAAATTACGAGCACAATTTATTTTAAGCAAGGTTGCAAATATCACAAAATTTCAAGTTCCCAAAATAAGAGTAAAACATATTGTAGTAATTAAGAAATGATGCATCGACATGCAAGAGTTGGTCTAGTATTTTAGGGGTGTTACACTAGGCTAGTCATAACGAGATGCAAAGAGTTCACATACTGTCTATGCAACTTCATTTGGCCTCATCGTAGCCGCGCATTCATGTTCGTTCGATTTAGGGCACTATTNTCGAGGTCGAGTACGCCGGTTACGACTAGGGGGTGCTCCCGGGTCGTGACAGTTCCTCTCGGACACCCAGTTGCCGCATTGAAAAACAGCCTCCGCCTTAGCCCACTTACTCTCTCGAGCTGAGTGTGTAGGAGAAGGACTAGGGTTCACTCTCTCGAGCTGAACCTCATGTCGACCCACTCCCACCGGCCATCAATTTAGTAGTCTTAGTTTTACGACATCTCTATCGAGCAAGCCAAAAACAAAAAGGTTAAATCGTATTTGCAACTACAATTTCATTAAGTTACAACACAACTACTAAACAAAATCACATCTAAACAAAAAATAAACTATCAACAAGTGAGACCCAACAATTAATCTAACCCATATTCACAAAATCACACCCCAAGAATTGAGGTTTTAGCTACACATGTAAAAGAGATAGAAATTTATACCAATATGAGTTTGCATTCAAATGGGTATGAAGATTTAAGTCTTAAAAAAAGTCAAAGTGAAGAATCCACAAGACCCTAAGTCCAAAATCTTGGAGTTGAAACCCTTGAATCTTCAAGTTCTTCAAAACCCTCTCCAAGCTTAGAGAGAATATTATATGTTAAAAAATTTCTATATTACAAATCTGATATTAGGCTACAACTCTAAATGAGTATTTATAGTTTTCAAAAATATGTGTTGCAGCGGATCATTCGGCGTCATTAGTAGATATCGCCGATCAACTCGGCGATCCGCCCTTTGATAGGTTTCATCGCCGTCTTGCTTCATCCTTCAGCGTCGTTGTGTTTTGGATCATTGGGCAACATAGTACTGCTTTGGGGAACTGCTCGGCGACACACCGATTGCTCCTTTTCACCGTCAATTTGATCCTTTCTTTCAGGGTTCAGCACACTGGAACAAAAGGTGAGGGTAAGACCTTTTGGCGATTCGCCAAATGGGTTCGGTGATTCTCAGATCTTCATTTCTTCGTTCTTTCAGCTGCCTTTGTTCCTTTTTTGCTAAGTAGTGTCCATGCTTTCCATCCAACTCCAAATACCTGAAACTTAAGCGTTTTCATCACATATTGAGATAAAATATGCATTTGAGGACATTAATTCTATCAAAATGTAACCCTAAATGAGCCCAATTTGTGGACTCATCAACACCCCCAACTTAAAATTTTGTTTGTCTTCAAGCAAACTCAAGTTCAGTCGTTCCAACAAGGATGTCTCAAATAGTTCTACACAAGACTCGATCATGAATGTACACAACAAGACTCAATTTACTCATGTAAGGATCCAATGTGCACTCAAAGATTCAAGTTGTGACTCACCAATATCAAAGAATCTCATGTTCATAATACTTGCTTCAAATGCAAGTTCAAGCTCAACCAAAGTGTCCAAATGCCCTCACACAAGAAATGATTCCATATTCACACACAATGGTTTACAATTTAAAGCTTCGGAATCAAATGCAACGCTCACACTCACAAAGATGAACACAATGCATACTTTCACCCATAGGTTTGCCTGTATTTTTCCGATCAACATATGTTTCAGCTCAGTCAAGATCAAAAAGGTCTTTTCAAGGCTTATAATGGGGCTGAGTGCAAATGTATGGTCATTTAGGCTCTGTGACTTTCATTCTCATGAAATGTGGTATTCACAACAATTCCTTTCCTCTTCCTTCATCATTTTCTTTAGTGCTCATAAGTCATCCTATTATTCACTTTCCATGAATTGTTTGGAAACCCCATTTCTTTTGTACTTTATTCCATAACTTTCTTTTTCATTCTTTTTCTTTTTCTTTCTCTTTTCTCTTTTTTTTTTATATATCTATATATATGGAAGGGTTCTTTTTTTCTCAAAACCATGGGTAAGAGGAGACTTTCCTTGCACTTCTTGACTTGCCCTTATCTTTTCACCACACTTTGGACTAAGTTGGCTATTCACTAACCACAACTTCATGAGGATTATGGGTGAGGGATAAAGAAAGGTCAAGTTTTCATCAAGTTTATTCCAAATGAAGATAAGGCTCAAGGAGTGTTCAAAAGTGGATCACACACTCACAAGGTAGGTCACAAAAGAGATATATGTCAAATTGGCTCACACTCTTAGAAGTTGCCTAAGATCATATCAAGAGATAGCATCACTTAGTTGATCGGACCAACGGGGAAAATTCTAGGATCCATGATGCATAATTAACAGGTAAGCTCATTGCACTAGGCATTGACAGTATAAGCCAAACAAGACTGCACACTTTCGCTAGTGTGCAATGATCATCACAAGAGACTCAATTTGATACTAGGTGAAGCGATCCTTTTTGAAGAGACTTAACTTATACTTGCGACACTCAAAAGCGATTAACGAGGGCATACTGATTTTAATCTAATAGAGGGATTAGATGCATAATGACCTCCAAAAAGTAATTTAAGCAAATAACCGACAAGCTTTTCATGTATATATAATACCCTCACACTCAAGGATGAAATAACAAGAATATTACAAGCTTTCGAGTACCCAAATCAGTCTGCTCATGCTTCACACAAACATTGGAAAGTAATAGTAGATTTAGGATATTACAAGACTTGGGTTTACACACCCCAAAAAGAACAAAACATATAGCCATATTTATATTACAATTCATGGTGACATGATCAAATTAGCCCTCAAAATCCCATGTAAATATACAACACATAGAATATGTACAAGTCCCACGGTTTATACAAAATATAGATGCCTATATGCAAATGTGATCTTCCTTAACGCTCTCAAAACATCCATCTCCAATGGCCAGCTTCAAGCATCATATCGAATAGCCCCTACGACAGAAACAACTATCACTAAGCATATAGCGTAGTGGTGTACAAACTATAGGTTTGGAGCCCTCAAATTCAGCAAGTTATCATTCTCAAGTCAAGGGCAACATAATTGAACATAATAAATAAATCAAGTAAACAATATATAAAGAGTATCAAGTTTGATATTTAGAGATTCAAATGTCAAGAACGCTCATAGCACCATTTTCAAAGAGATTCCTTAACCAGGCTCGCCTAATATATATACATCATGTCGTCACACCAAGCACAAATAGGTATAAAGAAGGGTCAAAACCCATTAATCAAGAGAACCAAGAACCATATTAAAAATAGCTTTCTAGTTCGTACTTAAAATGGACAACTTCCATTCTTAAGACAGATTAAAAATCCAGAGTCAAGATGGTAAATGATCTGAATCAAGAGGCATACCAAGAGTGACAAAGTCACAGCCACAAAGTACAAGGTCCCAACAGGAGTGCCAAGTGATCAAACAATCCGTACAAGTGGGCGAGTTACACAAGCATCTTTAATGTATTAAAGAATACCAATACGACAATGCAAAGTGACAAGAGGTAACCAAGGTACCAAAGTAAACTTTCAGATATACCAGTAGGTAAAAACAGTACAAGTATAAGTTTATACAAAAACCTCAGTTCTTTAGCACAAAAACAATCCAACATAACTTCACAAGTTCAAATCGTCGACCAACCAGTGTATCAAAGTCTTCAACTCTAACACGAGGATATAAACATTAAAAAAATGAATTCAATAACTTATTTACTTTCTAGTAGCTCAATAATGATGGCGTAACATAGGGTTATCATCACAAGTAAGCCTAGTTTGTACAAATACTACTATACTCCAAAAATAAAAATTCTGCCTAATAAAAGCACTTCATGTCGCAACGTAGATTTGAAACAGAAAACGGCCAAAATGGAATTCATATCCTTCATAAAAGATGTAGGTATATCTCTTAAGCTTTCAAATAATCAAGAATCACCGCAAAATACGCTTCGTTCAAAAAGATATAATCCAAATACTAACAGTGGAACATACATGATTTCAAATTCCAGAATCTGGACAGAACATGTCATATTTTGCGTCCCTTATTTCGTAGTCATAAAAGCTTAATTAGAGTTTACCGTACACAGAAGAGTTGTAGGTATAGGAATAAGCTTTCCAAATCATATTTATTCACTGAAAAATGAGTTATACAGAATGAGAAATTCTAAAAGTACTAAACACTACTCAGCTAAAAAAAACAAGTTTTGATTACTCACTAAAAGGTAGGATGTCTCGACTTCCAGCTAGAAGGACCAACGTTTGTTCTTCTGATTTTGATGAACAACTGGTTAGAAAATGTTCTTAGGTTATTGGACTTCAGTTCCAAACGAAAATAACTAGAGGAGGTGTGATAATATAGTCTTTAAGAGTGATACTTAGTCACACATACAACTGTCACTAAAAGGTGTTGCCCCAAATTATTGTGTGCTGCCCAAAATGTATACATATACACCTATATGTAGATAATTGATACCAACACTTCTAATTCATATGAAATTTTAATTAGAAAAATTACGTAAATACCCCCATACAAAATCATAAATTACGAGCACAATTTATTTTAAGCAAGGTTGCAAATATCACAAAATTTCAAGTTCCCAAAATAAGAGTAAAACATATTGTAGTAATTAAGAAATGATGCATCGACATGCAAGAGTTGGTCTAGTATTTTAGGGGTGTTACACTAGGCTAGTCATAACGAGATGCAAAGAGTTCACATACTGTCTATGCAACTTCATTTGGCCTCATCGTAGCCGCGCATTCATGTTCGTTCGATTTAGGGCACTATTCAAGTCATTGGTATTGATCGGAACCGAGACTCAAATTTTACAAAATAACAACCACATTCAACACACGAGAGGTGGTAAAAATTTTCGAACGGGTCAAAATCACTTTGCAATTTAAAATAAAAGGAGCCATAAGCTCAAACCCCACCACAAATAAAAAATAATTTGTCCTCAAATGAAAATAACACAGAATCCAAAATGTAAAATGAAGAAAGACTGAGAGGGAGGTGAAAAGAAATCCTGTCTATGCAATCTCTACATCTGTCGGGGCCTTAGTGCCTGATCACTCACCCTGAGCTTGGGCATCACTGCCCGAGGGCACCTCATAGGGAACCGTAGTGCCAAATTCACCAAGGTCTGTTGAGTGTGAGTCTGCCTGAAAGACATATACCGCTCTGCAAGATCCCTTGGCCCATGAAGGTGTATCATGGTCTCGGGTAATGGTTTTCCTGGTAGGAGTGGTCCTCTTGCCCTTGCCTTTCCCAGCGGTGCCATTTTGATGTTTGCGTAATCAAGACACAACTTCCAACGCAAGTGTCTACGATCGTACAATAGTAAAGCAACCCAACCAAGGGTTGGGGTCGAATTCCAAGGGAGTGGGCTTGAGAATTAATAGAAAAATAAAATGAAGTTCTAATTAGTCATAACTAAAAACATTATTCAATATAAACATGTTAAATCTAAGGGATGACGAAAGCGTCAATTATCAATGGGGTTTTGTGACAAGTAAGCAAAAATAGAAAAAATGCAAAGAGTACTAATCAAGGAGAGAGAATTCTTGGGATGTGATAGGAATACGGGTTAGAATAGACTATTGGGTACATGCTTTTAATAGTAAATCCATTGAGTATTTGTGACTAGGCTAGACTATAGTGGGGGTAAATTCTCTCTCAAGAAACTTACCCCGAATCAAATCGGTTCCTCTCGGAAACCCACTTGCCGCATTGAAGAACAGCCTCCGCCTTAGTCCACTCACTCTCTCGAGCTGAGTGTGTGGGCGAAGGACTAAGGTTCACTCTCTTAAGCTAGACCTCATGTCGACCCACTCCCACCGGCCATCAATTTAGTAGTCTTAGTTTTCTGACCTCTCTCTCGAGCAAGCCGAAAACAAAAAGGTGAAATCGTATTTGTAACTACAATTTCATTAAGTTCCAACACAAGTACTAAACGAAATCACATCTAAACATTAAATAAACTATCAGCAAGCAAGACCAAATAATTAATATAACCCATATTCACAAAATCACACCCCAAGAATTGGGGTTTTAGCTACACATGTAAACAGATAGAAATTTATACCAATATGAGTTTGTATTCAAATGAGTATGGAGATTTAAGTCTTAAAACAAGTCAAAAGTAAAGAATCCACAAGACCCAAGTCCAAAATTTTAGAGTTGAAACCCTTTGAATCTTTAAGTTCTTCAAAACCCTCTCCAAGCTTAGAGAGAATATTCTATGTTAAAAATGTCTATATTAGAAACTGATATTAAGCTACAACTCTCAATGAGTATTTATAGTTTTCAAAAATATGTGCTGCAACGGATCATTCGGCGTCATTAGTCTAGATCGTCGATCAACTTGACGATCCACCCTTTGGTAGGTTTCATCGTCATCTTGCTCTATCCTTCAACATCATCGTGTTTTGGATCATTGGGCGACATAGTACTGCTTCGTGAAACTGCTCGGTGACACACCGACTGCTCCTTTTCACCACCGATTTGATCCTTTCTTTCAGGGTTCAACACACTGGAACAAAAGGCGAGGATAAGACCCTCTGGTCATTCACCAAATGGGTTCAACGATTCTAAGATCTTTAATTCTTCATTCTTTCAGCTGCCTTTGTTCTTTTTTTTCTAAGTAGTGTCCATGCTTTCCGTCAAATTCCAAATACCTAAAACTTAAGAGTTTTCATCAGATATTGAGATAAAATATGCATTTGAGGACACTAATTCTATCAAAATATAGCCCTAAATGAGACTAATCAGGACTCTGGGAAGATCCCCTTGTAAGACCTCTGGAAACTCACTCACTACTGGAACTGACTGAATAAGTAGTGTCTTAACACTAGATTCATTAACTCAGGCTAAGTGATAGATGCAACCCTTGGAAATTAACTGCCTAGTCTTAAGGTACGAAATAAAATGACCCTTAGGCATTGGTGAACTACTCCTCCACTCGATAACTGGTTCATTAAGTAACTAAACTTAACTACTTGAGTTCTACAATCAACTGAGGAATAACAGGCATGAAGTCAGTCCATACTTAGAATAACATAAAAATCTACCATGTCTAACTTGACTAAGTCAGCCATGGTTTCTGATGTGCCATGAAATATTGGCACATTCGACGCTCAAAACTAAGGATTACTACTAGAATTGAGTGTATTGTTGTAAGATTTGATGTGTTTGTTGAACGTTTAGATAGGGTCTCACTTGTGTGGAATAATAGAAAAAGGAAGCTGATAATGACCAAAGTGCAAGTGAAGACCACGGTGCCTTTCACGGACTGTGGCCCTCATGACAGACCATGTAAGAGCCCTTGGTTACTATCCAATATGCAGGCCTCGAGAAGGTGAACTTTCACAATGCCTAGTAAGGACTATGGAAGCCCTGACGAACCGTGGAGCTGCTTGTGGAGATGAACCACTGGGAAGCCCTGGAAGAGTCACATGATGGTTTGTCCAAGTAAAGACCACGGGCACCAAGACGGACCGTGGTCATCATAACGGTATGTGGTGTTGTCCGTGGTGTATTTCCAGTACACAGGATTTGCCAAACAAGTTTTGTAACAACTAAGAATGGATCACGAAGGGCATCACGGACCATGCGGCCCTTGATGGGTCGTCTGACCGTCCGTGAAACTGCTCGACATCTCAATCCTACTTCGAGTAGAACTCATTTTAGATACTTTATTTAAATTAATTAGGTCGTTTTTTTGTTTTAATCTCTTCATATCTGGAACGCGCAATGAAGTTTGAAATATTCTTGACTTTGGTTTTCATGAATTAATATTGAACTAATCCTTGAAGTTGGATTTTGGTTTTCGGAATATCAAACATTCATTGAATTTGTAGATTTTCGTAAGTAGTATTCCTTAATGTTTTCATCATGAATCTTTGTTTGTTCAGTGGAAATCATGAGTGACTAAACACCATAACTAGGGTTGTGTTAATGACGAGTCCACAAATCGGACTCATTTAGGGCTTTATTTTAATAGAAATAGTGTCCTCAAATGGTTATTTAGTCAAAATATCTGATGAAAAACTTAAGTTTCAGGTATGGGTTGAGTATCGAGAAGGAGGTCTATGCCAAAATCTATTTCCCTTTTGGTAGGAACACCGGGAAGGTCATTAGGAAAGACATCAAGGAATTCATTTACGACTGGAACTGACTCTATAAGAAGGGTTTTGGACTCCACATCCTTAACCCTCACAAGGTGATAGAGACACCCATTAGAGATCAACTTACGGGCTTTAATGCAAGAGATGAACCTACCCTTGACTACCACATTTTGGCTCTCCCACTCAAGAATGGGTTCACTTGGGAATTGGAACTTGACCCTACGGGTTCTACAATCATTGGAAGCATAGCATGCATGCAACCAATCCATCCCAAGAACAACATCAAAATCGACCATGTTCAACTCAACAAGATCACAAGGCAATATTTTATGCAAGATGCAAATAGGAAAATTTCTATAGACCTTCCTAACAACAATATATGCACCAATAAGAGTAGACACCTTATATGACTCACGCAACAGGTCGGGCTCAACATGAAACTTTTTGGCAACAAAGGGGGTGACAAAAGAAAGAGAGGCACTCGGATCAATTAATGCATATACATCAAAGTCAAAGATTTTCAACATACCGGTAACGACGTCGGGGACTTCATCGACCCCTTGCCTCTCATGGAAAGCATAAAATCGATTGTGCCTTGGGGTACCATCTTGTCGGCCCCCTCTCCCCAAAGGAACCGCATTGACACCTTGTGGACGGACCTCCGTATCCTTGTTGCAATTTCGAGGACAATCCATTGCCTTGTGCCCCATTTCCCCACAACTGTAGCAAGCACCGATATTTCTCAAGCACGGGCCACCATGGCCCTTACCACATTTCGGACATACATCATAGGACCCATATCACCAACACCTTGGGCCCTTGGAACGTCATTGGCAAACCCCCTATGGGGCGCATGAGAAGACCCTTGGCCTTGATGAAACTGGCCTCCCCTTCGACTTTGGAACTTGGCCTCAAAACGAGCCCTCTTGGCCTCATGACCCCTCCTCTTCCTCAACTTCTCCTCCTCCATTTGTTCGGCATAGACCATCAAGCGGGACAAGTCCATGTCACTAATCAACATTGCGTACCGGCATTCTTCACTCACTAGGTCGGACATACCCATCACGAATTTGTTCATTCTAGACCGTGAGTTGGCAACCAAGTGTGGAGCATATCTTGAAAGTTGGTTAAACTTGAGGGCATACTCCCTCACACTCATAGACCCTTGTTTTAAATTCATGAACTCCACCAATTTGGCTTCCCTAAGCTCAAGAGGAAAGAATCGATTAAGGAAAGCCATTTTGAACTCTTCCCAAGGCACCACATAGTTTGCCCCCTTCTCTTCCTTCCATTGGTTGTACCATATTTAGGCCACTCCTTTTAGTTGGTAGGCCGCCAACTCCGCCTTATTTTCTGAACTCACACCCATGATAGTTAATATCTTGTGGACTTCATCAATGAACTCTTGAGGGTCTTCATCTAACTTAGACCCATAGAATTCCTGGGGATTCATCCGCACGAAGTCTCTCACCCGAGATGCCGGGGTAGGAGTTGGAGGGCCTTGGGCCCTATGGTTGGCTTGATTAGTCATAGCTTTTGCAAATAAAGTAAGGGCATCCCGAAGATCCCCATTTGTCGGTTGTTCCTCAGGTGCGCGGGCTCGTCTTCCTCAAGTATTAGGCATGATCTAGCATAGCAAAGAACAACCGTTAGGGAAGAACTTAATTCAACCCTACAGCACGACTTAGAACATGGAGAAGGGAAACATTTCCTAAAACATCTCATAGCCTCCTACTCATACTTGTGATGCACAACACAACCATGAATCGGACTCTAATCAACGCGGTGTGTTGGACTCCGAGGATCTATCAGCCTAGTGCTCTGATACCAAGTTGTCACGACCCAAGCATAGGGCCTAGGTGTGACCGGCGAATAGGGAACCCGAAGGAACCCCAAACAAGCCTCATAGCATATCATTACACATCCTTGGTCGCGGAAGCAATTAAAATGACCATAAGCGATAAGCATAATCAAAGGGAAGTCGGGACTAAGGGAGCAAGAGAAAAAGAGAATGATACATAAATATCATAGATGAGTCAAGCTCAAGCATAATACACAACTTGTTTAACACCACCTCTAAACATGGTTACTTAGCGGGGGCCAAGACAAACTACTGGGCTCACCCTCATAGTCAACACATAACTAAAATGGAAAAGTCTTATACATAGCAAGAGATCATAAGCAACGTCCCCGGAATGGAGGACTCACCAATAAACTTGATAGAAAATCGTATTAGCCACGCGGAAGAGGATGGTTAAGCGATGCTCCGGTCCCTACATGGTGAAATCATTTAGGGATAGAGTATGCATTAGAACGTTTGAATGTACTAAGTATATGGGATGCAATGCAATGCAATGCAACAATGGGTGGACATCGTAGGCAAAATGCATAATCATACCCGATAGATAGCATATTAATGAGATGATATGTATAATGATGCTTACATAAAAATCATATTTAGTGGGGTGTAGTACATGTGTGGTGAGTGAGCATCAATATAGTATTTTCAAGGCCTACCACCCTCTTGGAGAGGCGAAAGAGGTACAAACCACTCAATGTGGTTACCCGGGCCTACCACCCCCCGAGCTAGGGACCAAGGTACAAACCCCTCGATATGGTTATACGGGCCTACTACCCCCCGTACTAGGCAACCAAGGTACCAACCCCTCGATACGGTTACCCGGGCCTACAACCCCCCAGAGCTAGGCTTAGTCAACTCACAACACTTATATACAGAAAATCATATACATGTGTCCATTTCATCATCATTTCAGTAATTATATAACCATCCGACTCATAGGACATACATTGGGCCTTCCATTTCCTAAGAATTCTATAAATGGGCATTTTATCAAACACATGGTGGGCTATTGTTCATGTAAATAAAATCATGTATTTCAAGAGTACTAAGTCCAACCAATTCCAAGATCCATATAAATCAGCCCACCAACAACATACATATATATATATCAACCTTCATAATTTGATAGTAGAAGCATGAAAACCATAAACATCACATAATAATTCCATTTCATGATAATATGCAAAATAGACCATAATAGGGTGTGTAATAGTAATTCCATACTTCAAGAGTTCATAAACAGCCATAAGGACCCATAAACTTGAAGTAGAAATAGAGGATCGGATTTGTGGAAAGGAAGGTTTCCACAATCAAACCCACATACCTCAACTTTGGAGAATCCTTGATGAAGATTGGAATGGAGAATTGAAGCTTGAGATTGAGTCTTGAATCCAGAATTAGAGTTTGAGATGTTTGAATTTGGTTGAGGATCTTGGTGGAATTTTGGAGAGGGCTTAGAGAGTGTTTTTGAAGTTAAAAATGACTAATTATGGGACATATCCCCTGAAACGACCCCAAAAATGCCCGAAAATGTGCTTCGGAAACACCTATAATTGTAATTTCCATATATCTCAAAATCCGTTTCGTTTTTCGAAAATCCGACTTCATATTCTTGATTAGGGGGTCAAATTGAGTGGGAGATGGG
>NC_064292.1:24712695-24747125 GCF_019186545.1 Solanum stenotomum
TCTAGGCCCTAGGCTTGGGTCGTGACATCCCCTTTTTATAAAAAAACATCCCCGACACTTAGCCTCAAAAAAAAAAAAATAGCTCACTGAATATTGCAAATCTGCACAGACAAGCTTTACGAAATGGTCATAACTCCCTCATCCTAACTCGGAATGAGGTGAAACAAAGTGCGTTGGAAAGCTAACTCAAAGAGCTTTAATTTAATAGGTTGTTCCCTTCCAGTTCCTTGTGTGCTAAGAGAAATGTCCCTTTAAAGTTGACCCTTTAAATCGCATTTTGTGCAATTTTCGAATTTTGAGACGGTTGCTCTAAAATTCGGGTTAGACTCATCTCCCACTCAATTTGACCCCATGAATAAGAATATGAAGTCGAATTTCCGAATCATGCACAGATTTTGAGATATATGGAAAATACAATTATAGGTGTTTCCGAAGCACATTTTCGGGTATTTTTGGGGTCGTTTCACTTGAGCTAGCATATCATAAGCATACTTAAACAAATATTAAGTGGAATCATAAGACATGAGATAAACTAAAAGTGATGGGGAATATCCATTCTAATTTCTGAATGTATAAATACCGACAGAGAGTTTATAACACTGAAGTAAAAGTCAAAAGCTAAAAATGAATTATGTCTATGTCTGAAATAAGCTTGTAACTAACTAAAGTTGTTGGGACATGCCCCAAGCTAATTCTAGCAAAACATAAACTAAGGACTGAAAGTAGAAAGGTAATCATGGCAATCATCCTCAAAGAATGAGGACTCACCACTGATGTTGCTGAACTGAAGATCAGAATCTGATCTATGCGTGATTTGGATGCGGAGAACCTGAACCTACATTACGAAAAGATGTAGCGCAGAGTATTCATCAATACTTGAAAGGTATTGAACATGCAAGATAGAATAAAGCTAAACAATATACATAACTGAACAGTGATATAAGATGAGCATGATACTGTACTAAAAATACTGAACATGAACTAACTGAATGCAATGACCAAGTTTATACATACTGAAGTTGAATGTTGAACTGTAATTTATAACCTAGTCAATACACTAGAATTTGACTGTTTGTGGGAGCTACTAACAAGCGAATAAAACCACATGAACTAAATGTGGAGTCTGATGTATACACCCCATCTAGAGGACCCAATATACCCTGCCAGAGGTATAGAGGCATGACTGGGGTAATCAGCAAAAATGATGCCCATAGAGGGGACTTAACCTATGGGGGCACGTAGTTCTAGGAATATGAGGGTGACTAACCCTAGTCCAACTCGGTATTAAGTCTACTCCCAACTGATTATCTATATAACAGATTATGAGTGAATTTTTGTAATACTGGATAGCTCAAAATACTGACATGCTAAATAAATATGTAACAATAATATACTGATAATGAAAAATTCTTAACTGGAGCACGTATAACTGAATAATCTGACCTAGCAAGTGTAATTCATGAACAAAATAAATCTACACAATTAGGGTTCTGAGTTTCAAGCCAGAACTAACCAATAATTCCACGAAAAAATGATAATCTGATTTGGATAATTATAATAGCTAAAACCCAACAATTTCTAACATTCAAGAAACCCTAAGTATAGATATTATCAAGCCAATCAAGAATCTGACTGAAATCTAGGGACCTAATGGAAAAACGAACCCACTAGTGAAATCCCACATACCTAGTGACGAATTCCACAGAAAAATCTTTTGATGAAGAAACCTGGTTACGTGTTCTTGAGAAAGCTATCGCCTGTTTTCTCTTCTTTTTCTCAATGTTTTGCTTGATTTTTGTGAATGATCGATTAGGTTTGGTTCTAATTTTGTTTCAAGGCTAAAACATACCAAAAGCACTTAGTTTAGGGGTTGAACGACATAGTTTAGGGTTCCAACACATAGGGAAAAGACCAAAAGACCACTGACTTAAAAGCTATTAGGGTCACGTACGGACCAGACCGATGGATCGTGGGTCCATCCTAGCGAATGTTGATGAGGGTTCATAAAGGTGGTTCTAGGGTCTCGATCCATGAACCAGGACCACGGGTCATGGTCTGACCTACAGTTTGTAGGTCCGGTCGTGGTTTGACCCTTAGAATATTTTTTGGACTCCTTCTGCTGAGGGTTGCAGGTGCCCAACCACAGACCACCAGAACGGGCCGTGGGTCACCCTACGGTCCGTGGGTGGTGCCCATTTGTGGCACCTGCAATTTCTGAAATCTGCATTTTGGTATGTCTAGGATACGGGGTGTTACACCAAATACTTGGGAAACTAAGGTGGTTTCTGAAATTATCACTCGGGAAACCAATGGTATAATTCTGGAAATACAGGTCGGAACTATTCTAGAGAAAGGAACTATGACAGGCAAGCAAATAGAGAACAAGGCAATTGGCAAAATAGAGATTGTTACAAGAATGATCGCAGTGGAGTGTATGTGCCCCTAGGTAATAGAGATAGCCCAGGTGGTAGTTCCAGCGGGTCCAAACTTGAATATATGTTAGCTAAGGTGCTTCAAAAGGTTGAGTCAACTGATGCAGGTGTGAAGGAGATTAAGGGTGATTTCTCCAGCATGTGTCAACTGGTAGATTCTCACACCACCTCCATCAAACAAATAGAGCAACAATTGGGGCAATTATTCACATCACTAAACTAGAGGAAGAATGGGTCACTACCTATTATGAATCCCAAGAAGGGTAGGACTGCATGGCTATCACCACCAGAAGCGGTAACATTCTCAATGAACCAATAACTGCAAGTACTGAGCAAGAACAGAGAATAAGAAGAGATGAGGAGGTTAAAGCTTAACAGGTCGATGATGTAGCAGAGGCTCAACCAATAGGAAAGCCAGCATGAGTTAAAGAAAAAGAAGTTTAGGTAACCTTGCCTTGCCATTACAGCAGATACCAAGACCATCTCATATGTTCCCTCAGAGACTCAAGAAGAAAGTTGAAGATGGGAAATTTGCTAAGTTCATTGCCATGTTGAGACAATTATCTGTGAACATCCCATTGGTGGAGGATTTGGAGCAGATGTTAGGATATGCTAAGTTCATAAAGGACTTAGTCACCAAGAAAAGAGCTGTAAGTTTTGACTTAACTAAAAATATTCATCATTGCAGCGCTATTGCTACCAGGTCTTTACTGTAGAAAAAGGAGGATCTAGGTGCATTCACTATACTATGCACCATTGGATCATTTGAGTTTGCAAAAACTCTGTGTGACTTAGGAGCAAGCATAAATTTGATGTCGCTAGCTTAGGGTTTCCAAAACCCACAGCGATGAGATTGGTGATGGCTGATAGATCAGTAAAGTGACCTTTGAGGATCTTATGTGATGTGATTGTAAAGGTGGATAGTTTTATCTTTCCGACAGCTTTCATGATTTTGGACTGCAAAGTGGACTTTGAGGTTCCCATAATTTTGGGGAGGCCGTTTTTGGCTATAGGTTGATTATTGGTTGATGTTGAGGTGGAGGGCTGAAATTTTGGCTCAATAATGAGGAGGTAAGGTTTAAGATTTGAAGGTCCATGAAACAACCACAAGACATGAATGTGGTGTCTTCTATAGAGGTTCTTGATGAAGGGGAGCTGGGAGCTGCTATTGAGGAAAGGTTGGATTTGGAAACATTGGAAGCTATGTTAATGAACTTTGAAGCAGACTACCAGACTAATTATGTGGAGACGGTAAATGCTCTATAGGGTATGGGAGCACATTCTTATGCTCCAATAAAATTAGATCTGGATTTGAAAAATAGGCCAAATCCTTTGATAATTGTTTATCATGGCTTATCAAGACACTACTTCCAATTCAAGTGCCAAACGGTCGTGGGTAGTAATATAACCCAACCAAGGGTTGGAGTCGAGTCCCAAGGGAGCAGTTAAAAATTGAGAATCAAATAGTAAAGTAAAATCTAGTTCTAATCAATCATAGCTATAAATATGAATGAGTAAAAACATGTCAAATCAAAAAGTGACACAAAAGTGTCAATTATCAATGGGGGTTTGTATTAGCTAATGAACAAAAACAGCAAATATATAAAGGATGCGAGTTATGGAGACGGGATTCTTGGGATGTGATAGGAATACGAGAATAAACTAGACTATCAGGGACATGCTTTTGATAGTAAATTGTTGAATATTTGTGACTAGGCTAGACTTTAGTAGGGGTAAGCTTTCTCTCAAACAACTTACCCTGATTCAAATCGATTTCTCTTGAACACCAACTTGCCGTATTAAGCACAACCTCCACCTTAACCCATTCACTCTCTCGAGCTGAATGTGTGGGAGAAGAACTAGGATTTACTCTCTCAAGATGAACCCATGTTGACCCAATACCACCGACAATCAATTTAGTAGTCTTAGTCTTACGACCTCTCTCTCGAGCAAGACAAAAACACAAAGATGAAATCGTATTTGCAACTACAATCTCATTAAACTCATACACAACTACTAAACGAAATCACAGCTAAACAACAAATAAATTATCAACAAGCAAGACCCAACAGTTAATTTAACCCATATTCACATAATCAGACCCAAAAATAGGGGTTTTAACCAGACATGTAAAAAAGATAGAAATTGATACCGATAAGTGTTTCTATCATATGGGTATGAAAAATGAAGTCTTAAAACACGTCAACGATGAAGAATAATCTAGAATGACTTCCAATTTCTTGGAGTTGAAACCTTTCAAGTCTTCAAGGTGCAAGAATAAAGTCCCCAAAAACCCTTTAGAACTAAGAACTCCAAAAAAACTATAAAAGTTTGATAATAGAATGCTTGATACTAAGCTAGGAATTTAAACAAGTATCTATAGTGTTTGCAAATTTGTGTTGCGAAGGACCACTCGGCGCAGTTAGTCGGGATCGCCGATACACTCAGTGATCCACCTTTTGGTCGATTTCATCGCCTTTCTACTTTAGCCTTCAACCTCTTTGCGTTTTGAGTCGTTGGGCGATATGGTACTGCTTCGCGGAATGTGTCGGTGACACACCGACTACTTCATTTCATCGCTAACTTAATCTTTCCCTTCAGGGCTCGGAACACTGGAACATTAGGCGATATCCGGGCCGATCGGTGACTCACCAAATGGATCAGCGATCCTCAAGCCTTCATTTCTTCGTTCTCTTCAGTTGTCTTATTCTTTTTTGCTCGATAGCGTCCATGCTTTGTCTCTTAACTAAAATACCTGAAACTCAAGGTTTTACATCAGTTATTGTGACAAATTATTCATTTGAGGACACTAAACCTATCAAAATATAGCCCTAAATGAGTCCAATTTGTGGACTCATCAACACCCCTAACTTAAACTTTTGTTTGTCTTCAAGTAAAACTCAAGTTCAGCAGTTCAAAAAGGATGTCTCAAACAGTGCTACACAAGACTCAATCATGAATGTACACAGAAGACTCAACTTACTTATGCAAGGATCAATTGTGAACTCAAAGACTCAAGTTGTGACACACCATTATCAAAGATTTTCAAGCTCACAATACTTGCTTCAAATGCAAGTTCAAGCTCAACAGAAGTATTTGAATGCCCTCACACAAAGGATGATTCCATTCTCACACACAAAGGTTTAATCATTTAAAACTCAGGAATCAAATGCAATGCTCACTCTAAAAGAAGAACACAATGAATGTTTTCACCCATAGGTTTGATCGTATTTTCCAATCAACATTTGTTTCGGATCACTCAACATCAAATAGGTCTTATAAGGCTTGTAATGGGGCTGAGTGCAAAGGTATGGTCATTTAGACTCAGTGACTATGATCCGCATGAAATGTGGTGCTCGCAACGCTTCCTTTTCTTTCCTTTATCAAGCCCATTAGTGCCCACAAGTCATCCCATTATTCACTTATCCATGTTGTGTTGGGAACCCCATTTCTTTTTGCATTTTTCAACTTTATTCCACAACTTTTTCTTTTTCATTCTTTTCGTTTTCTCTTTCTCTTTCTCTTTTTTTCTATGGAGGGGTTCCATTTTTCTCAACACATGGATAGAAAGGAATTTTCTTGCACTCCTTGATTTTACTTTTCTTTTTACCACACCCACAAATTAGGCTTTTGGCCTAAGTTGGCTATTCAAACAAACCAACACTCATGAGAATTTATGGGTAATGGATCAAGAAAGGTTGTGTTTACATTAAGTTTCTTCCAAAGAAAGATAAGGGTCAAGGGGTGTTCAAAAAAGGTTCACACACAATCACAAGGTAGGCCACAAAAGAGGTATATGTAAAATTTGCTCACACTCTTCAAAGTTGCCTAAGATCATATCAAGAGATAGCCTTACTTAGTCAACCGGACCAACGGGTTAAATTCTAGGTGTTGTCATGCATGGTTCAAGGTAAGCTCATCACACGTGGCATCAACACTAAAGTCAAGCAAGAAAACACACTTTCGCTAGTGTGCAACGGTCATCACAAAAGAATCAATCTGATACATGGCTAATCCCAACGATATGCAAAGAGTACACACATTATCTGTGTAACTTCGTTTGGTCTCATCCTAGCTACACATTCATGTTTGTTCGATTGTAAGGACTATTCAAGTCATCGATATTGATCAAAA
Source organism: Solanum stenotomum (assembly GCF_019186545.1). Classification (NCBI taxonomy): domain Eukaryota; kingdom Viridiplantae; phylum Streptophyta; class Magnoliopsida; order Solanales; family Solanaceae; genus Solanum; species Solanum stenotomum. The sequence goes on from NC_064292.1 coordinate 24,719,262, forward strand.
CTGAGACTCAAATTTTCTAAGGAACAGCCATATTCAAGTACATACAAGACGTGGAGAAATTTTTTTGGAAAGGTTCAAATCATTTTACAATTTAAAACAAAAGGAGACATAGGCTCAAACATCCACGAAAAATAGATAAACACAAATTGACCCAAATATATGCACAAAACATCAATCACACAAGAAAGGTGGACCTCACCCCATCACAACAGTAAATCATTTGTCCTCAAATGCAAACAAAAAAATATCCACAAGTTAGAATAAAAGTAAGATAGAGAGAGAGGTAAAGAGTGGATCTTGTCTATGCATCTGCTCTATCTATCTAGGTATCAGTGCCCGAAGCAGTAGTCTGGACTTGGGCCTTAGTGCCCGGGGTCATCTCAGCATCAACTGCAGTACCCGACCCACTAAGGGCTGCCATGGAAGTCTCGGTCTATCATGACTGGATATATGGTTGCATGATCTTCTCCCCAAGATCCGGCATGTCCCTATATATACTCTCATCCTATATCGCTATGTTCTACTCATTAGTCTCAGCATCTGACTCATCAGCTACTACCTCATCCCTGGGTGCATTTCCTGTGATATCTGAAGGAATCCTTGAAGTCTCTAGGGTATCAAAATCATTTGCAGCCCCTATCAAGGATGTAAAGTTGGTAAACTTTAGATAGTCTACGTCTTTCCTCAATTCTGCAACCTTCGCTTTCAAAACTGGCATCTTGGAAGTCCCATCTGTCTACTTTCACAAGCTGCAACTCAAGTAGTGAGAGTGTCACTAGATGTCTGCAGAGGAGTCAGTGCAGCTAGAATCGCATCATCAATCATCAGGGGAACATATTTTTGTAATCGGGTCACCCTCACATCTGCTGAATAGTCTAGATTATTCATCTTCAGAATCATTGCCTGAGTGATCTTGGTTAGGTAGGAGGAATAAGAGGTGTCTTGAACCTATGGGGGAGAGCAATGGGTAGAAGTACCTGGAGACCTAGAGGTCTGAGTAGGCAAAGATGCCTCTACAGGTAACTAGTCAACATCAACCTCTAAGAAGTATCTGTCAGAGCTGCTCTCCGACTGTTAACCTCCTATCGTGTGTATTCGATCTCAATACGTCGGATGTCAGTGGAGGAAAAAGGGGTGACCTCAATATCTCTTGCCGCATCCCAGGGTAATCCAGCACGTCGGCATGGCTCAGTGATAAGGACTAGGAAAGGTAGAGAAATTTGTCTCTACTTAGCTCTCATGGCCATCTCCTGTGAAATCAAAAGTCCTAAGTCTATACGCCTCCTGGATATGATGGACCCTAGGCATGATGCCTTAGAATGGCGGAGGACAGACTTGTTCTGGGATGGCATAATGGTGCTGCTAATAAAGCCAAACCAGAACCGGGCAGCAATACTCAAATCCCTCTTCTCAATAAGGGCTCCCGCCTTGATCCACCTTGGGGTGGTATGCGAAATCAAAGGTGCCAGCCACCCTTTCAGATCATCCAAGGATTAAGCAACAGGAAATCCATCATATGGATGTGCAGATTGTAGATCTCTACCTAGTAGAACATTAATATACTCACTTCTGCACCCGACCTCCTTGCCTTGGACCATGACCTCCTTTACCGTTTTGAACTCATTGGCCTTCTTCTTACTCTTGGGAACCAGATCACCATAAGTTGTGTAAAACTCACGGACCCAAGAGGGAATATATGGGCCTCAGGGCCTAGTGAACTGCTTGAACCTGTGGAATTAGAGGGTATCCCTCACATCTGAAAACTTCCCCTCCAAGCCTTCTGTAGAAAGCAATTTTACTCAAGGATGGTTCGTAAGCCATCTCCTTTCAATCTGTTCAGAAGCCTGGGCAGGGGAATGACACGAAGCACAGGGGTTACAGGGGTTGCCTGAGTTGGCATTGATTTTGTTGCAGGATGAGTGAGAGCTAAGGGAACTCTGGTATATGTGGGTTGAGATCTAGCCCGGAGCTCATTTCTTCGGGAAATCATAGGCTGCTCGTGTTCAGGTTCAGACAAATCAGTCTGTGTGTCAATAGCCACTCTCTTAGATGTGTGCTTCTTTCTTTTGCGTTTGTCTTCCAGTGAGAGTTCTTTCCTTCTCTTCTTTGGAGGGTTTGAGCCCTCTTCGTTTATAGTAATGTTGCGTGCTTTCTTGTGGGGTACAATTGTTAGATTAGTCCGTACCATATCTGCATAACATCAAAAAGAATTTTAGAAACAAATAAATTAAGAGCACAGAGAAGCAGTTGCCTCGCCGATCCAGTCGGTTGAGTCGCCTAACCTCTTTGGCGGGCTAGATCAGGCTCGTCGAAGGGGTTAGCTCAAAAACTATAGCAAGTCGGCGATGGAAGGCCCTTTTGGATGATCGTCAACAACTTTCGACGAGCAAGGGTTTGCCCGCTAAAAGTTACAGTGCAACAAGGGTTCAGGGGTACAGACAAAGGGTGATCAAGAATACTCTCGGTGAGTCGACAATTTCTTTCGGCAACTTCATACTTCTCGCCGAAAGTTACAGAATTCATCTATCAAATAAAGCGTGAAATTTAAGGCGAGATGGGGATATTCGGTGAACCGCCGAGTGGTTTGGCGAGCTCGATCTACCTCGCCAAACGGCCAGATGTGCCTATTTTCAACCCATCTTCTCGAATTCAACCCCGGAACCCCCGAAAATATAATCAAAGCATGCACTAGTTAAATTAATTTCAGACCCATAACACCCATCACCCCGGAATACTCAGACTTCTCCCGGCTTTGGCAAATTTGTCTATTCCCGTATTTTCCAATCAACACTTACTTCAGCTCACTTAAGATCAAAAAGGTCTTTCCAAGGCTTGTAATGGGGTTGACTGCAAAGGTATTGTCATTTAGGCTTAATGGTAGTACTCCTCATGACATGTGGTGTGAACAACACTTTCTTTCCTTTTCTTCATCATTCTCATTCGTGCTCAAAAGTCACCCCATTATTCACTTTCAATGGACTGTTAGAAACCCTATTTTCTTTGTATTTTCACACTTTATTCCACAACTCTTTCCTTCTTTTTTTTCTTTTTTTTCTTTTTCTTTTTCTCTCCCTTTTTTTATATGGAGGGGTTCTATTTTTCTCAAAACATGGGTCAAAGGGGATTTTCTTGCACTTCTTGATTTACCTTATCTTTTCACCACACCCGCAACTTAGGCTTTTGGCCTAAGTTGGCTATTCAAACAAACCACAAATCATGAGGATTATGGGTAATAGATCAAGAAAGGTCACATGTTATCAAGTTTCTTCCAAGAAAAGTGTAAGGCTCAAAGGGTGCTCAAACGGGGTTCACACTGACAGGGTAAGCCAAAAAAGAGGTATAATATCAAATTGTTTCACACTTTTCAAAGTTGCCTAAGATCATATCAAGAGATTGCATCATTTAGTCAACCGGACCAACGGGGCAAATTCTAGGTGTCATCACACATGGTTCATGATAAGCTCATCACACAAGGCATAGACACCAATGTCAAATAAGAATCCACACTTTCGCTACTGTGCAATGCTCATCACATGAGACTCAATTCGATACTTGGCTAGTCACAACGAGATGCAAAGAATTCACATATTGTCCATGCAAATTCATTTCGCCTCATCGTAGCCACACATTCATATTTGTTTTATTATGAGCACTATTCAAGTCATCGGTATTGATCAAAACTGATACTCAATTTTACAAGAGAACAACCACATTTAATCGCAAACAAGAGGTGGCACAATTTTTTTCTGGAAGGGTCCAAAATTCATTTACAATTAAAAACAAGGAGCCACAAGCACAATCATCCACAAAACCAGTGTCACACACAATTATAGCTCAAAACCCCAATATATACACAAAATAAGATAGTCATAAAAGGTCACACAAGATGTGGGCCTCACCCCACAACAAATAAATTCAGTTTTCCTCAAATGTAGACAAAACCAAAATATCCAAAAGTCAAAATAAAAGTAAGACAAAGAGGGAGGTAAAGAAGGGTCATGTCTACTCATTCACTCCATCTGTTTGTGTATCAGTGCCCAATGAATCAATCTGGACTTGGGCATCAATGCCCGGAGTCACCTCAGAAGGAACAATAGCTGCACTAGGATCAACCAAGGGTGTATCCGCCAAAGAAGCCTGCACAGTTGCATCTACCATGGCCTCCTCAATCTCAGTAAGGCCCTCATACAAAGCTTCCTCAGCCACCTCAAGCATCTCCTCATCATTCTCTGGATCAGACTCAAGATCAACTGCCTCCTCAACTCTAACCTCATCTCTGGTGGTAGTCGGAGGCATATATGGTACATCTGGGATCTCCACCATCCCAAAAATCATTAACATGTTGGTGGACTTCAAAAGATCCACCTCGCTCCTCAACACAACTATAGTGGTCTTTAAAGCCGTCACCTTCTCGGTGGCCCCTTGGCCACCCTCACACACCGCTATCATATCCGTAAGGGCATCAATGCTAGTGCTTTATGTTGTCACATCATCAGCCAGGGTAGTCTGAATGATGCCCGTAATGGAGGCCTCAAGACTAGCAGCCCAACGATAAGCAGAATTGGCAAGCTGTCCCATTCAAAGTAATGAAACCTGACTAAGCGGAGTTCGGGAAACAGCAGCAGCATCACATCTAGGAGGCAGTGCAGCAGCAGAAGAACCTGGAGTGTGAGAAGGTACAGCACAAGAGGTACCTGAAGGTCCAGGGGCCGGAGTAGGCAAAGATGCCTTTGCATGTACAGTCTCTGTATTTACAACCAAGGAAGAGTCCACCGAGACTGCCTTCTTCCTCTAAGCCTGGTTCATTCAATATTTAGCCTCAATCCTCCAAAAATCAGTGGAGGACGTTTAAATCACTTCCACATCCTTCTTTGCATCTCTAGGGACTCAAGTCTGTCTGCAGAGCTTTGTAATCAATACCGAAAAGGGGAGAGAAGTCTGGCGCTTTTGGCCCTCATGACCATCTCTTGTGCCACAATCATCCCTAGATTGATCCTCATCCTATCAATGATGCAACCTAGACAGGCTGCCTTAGCATGGCGAAGAATCGACTCATTTTGGGATGGCATAATTGTGCTGCTAATGAAGCCAAACCAGAATCTTGCATCTACGTTCATATATTTCTCTTCAATCGGAGCCCCTACCTCCAACCACCTCGGAGTACCATCTGAAATCAGTGGGGCTAACCACTTCTTCATATTGTCCAGATTCTTTGTCCTGATCATATTCTTGCAGTCATCATCATTACGTGTGGATATGCCTAAGACTGTGTTGATAACATCACTATCACACTTCACCTTCCGGCCTCTGAAAACCACATAGTCAACCGGCTTGAATTTAGCTGTCGACTTCTTCCCTTATGGTATTAATGCACTGTGCGCATTATATAATTCCCTAACCCATCTTGGAATATACGGGCCACGGGGTTTAGTGAAGATTTGGAACTTGTGAGATTTCAGGCAATCTATTATCTCAGGGTGCCTACCGATCACTCCATGCATGGACAGACGCTTCTCCTCAACAATTGTCCTCAACCCCTCTGTCTTTAACCTATTCATCGACTTGGGAGGAGGACCCTGTATAGAAGGTACTGGAACTACAACATGTGTTTGCACTGGAGGAGGAATAGTGGAGGGCTGAGGATTCTTGATCCTAGACGGATTGTTTATAATTTTTTATCGTAGCTCTGCCCTCTACACTGCTACAAGCTCATCATCATCAGAAACTGTAATCTCCAGATCCTAGTGCTCACCCTCACTTTGGCCCTAGATGCAGTTGTATTCTCATTTAGTGTTATCCCCTTAGCCTTCCTTCGGGGTGGCATATTTGTACTTGCAACCTTAGGTCTAACCATGTCTGCAAAACTTTGGGAAAAAGTTAAAAACATTTCAATGAAAAGCACAGAAACACAGTTGCAGACAGACTCACCGAATCGCTTTGGTGAGTAACATCGGGCTCGCCGAAAGGATTGGCTCAAAATTCTCAGAGAAATTTGACAAGTAGGCAATGGGAAGACCTTTCGGCGGATCGCCGACATCATTCGGCGAGCAAGGATTAGCCCGCCGAAAGTTATAGTGCAATTTAAGCTATAGGCGTGCAGACAAAAGGCGAACAAGAGGACTTTAGGCAACCTCAAGCTTCTCACCACAGAGTCAAACATCAAGTATAGCATGAAATTAAAGGGGAGATGGGGACCTTCGACAAACCGCCAAGTGGTCCGGCGAGCTCGACCCAACTCGTCAAACGACCTAACGTGCCTACTTTCAACCCAACTTTTTGAATTCAACCTCACAACCACCGAAAACAAAATCAAAGCATGCACTAGTCAAATTAAGCTCAGACACATTATACCCATTACCCCGGGATACTGAGACTTCTCCCGATTTCGCCAAATTTGGCCATTTAACAACTTTTACCCTTAAGAATGATGTCACCCGCTCTATCATTGGGCAAATTATGTCATTTGGCACAACTACGGGTTACTTAGACTTCACTCGACTAGACCCAACAACATGCAAGCAGACCTAGTCGACGACTCGCCAATAATTTCTTAGGCTCGCCGAGTTTTACAGACTCCAATGTAAAATTGTCTTAGGTTCAACGGTGGCCTGGGTCGGGGTCTCCGACCTCTTTCGCGATCCGCCGACTAGATATTTGGCTCGCCAACTTTCACTTTTCACAGACTTTACACACTTTGACTTGCACATTCAACACACCGTTATTGCAAACTTAAAAAGAAAGTAAATAAAACTTGGGTTCCCTCCCAATCAGTGCATTAGTTAACATCGTGGTACGACGCAAGTCCATCTTCAAACCTGAATCTTGGGGTTGGACATAGTGTCACTAGGCAATCCCCCTTGCTGTCTCGGGTTTAGATGAGACTAGTTATGACCCATTTGGGTCTCCAACTGTTTAATCAGCACTTAATGGAAGGTGACGGTCTGGCTAAGGGTTGACACATCTTCTTTCATCTCTTTCAAGATCTTGTCCGACCTCTCAACTTTGTTGAGGATACGAGAAAGCCTACCCTCAGACCGACCAGCTTCCAAATCCTTTAGCTTTTGGCACTCGTGGGGAGGCACATATCTATTCTTCTCCCCATTCTTCCAATTGGGATTTCGGTCCCTCCATTCTCAGTCACGATCTTTACAACCTTCATCCCTGCTCCAACCTTGGTTACCACCCCGCCTCAGGTAGTTTGAACGATAACCACTACCTTGGTTGGCTACGAAATTTACCTCTTCATTATACAAGGCCTCAAACTTAGACTCCTCCAAATTAGCACACCCGACACCCATGGTATTGACACTTCGAGCACTAGCTCCATGACATTTTTAGACAAAATGTCTAGTTGTGTCATGATCTTGGCTATGTTCTGGTCCCTATCTTAGTCTTTCTCCATTTGTTCCTTGGTCAATTTGAATGTGAGATGTGATACCTGGTCTTCACAGGTATACCACACCCTGTTTATGGTAGTCATGTCATGTAAGAGCAAAGCCTCTATCACATAAGGTTGTTGCATCAAATATCTCGGAGAAAGTTGGTCAGCAACACCCTTATTTACCGAGTCAAGACTCCTGTAAAAATACTGCAGCAACACGTTATCAGGCAAGCCATGGGTTGGGAATTGAAGCACCAACTTCCTAAATCAAAGACAAGTTTCGTGAATTGGATCACTTTCTAGATGCTTGAAGCTCTGAAAGATGTCCCGATGAGTCATCATATTCGAGGAAGGGAGAAATCACACTTGAAATGCGGTGACAAAATACCCCTAAGAAGTGATTGATTCACGTGGCAATTCAGCTAGACACTTACATGGTTCTCCCATCAAAGAGAACGAGAACAACCTCAACCAGACCGACTCTTGGGAGATGTTCTTGAATGAGAATGGTCCACATACATCCACGAAGTTTCTAATATGCTCATGGAGATCCTCATGAGCCAAACCACTGAAAAGACCTTTAATTGTAAGAGTTGCAACACGGTACTTGTGATGTGGAACACCACATTCCCTTTGGTCGTAGGCAAGCGAATGGGACCAGTACCTCCCATGAGATGGGGGTCATTAGCATGAGGCTCGTTGACATCGTTGAGGTTTCCGATGTCATCTTGATGGCCTACTTGGCTACCATTGCTGTCGTTCACACTCATACTTCCTACTTTCAACACAAACAAGCAAAACAAAACTAAAATTAAGTTAGTACAACTATGGCTAACTAGAACAAAATTCAACCTAACTAAAAATTCTCAAATAACACCATTCCCCGGCAGCGGCGCCATTTTGAATGATAACGTTTCAAAGATACTTCATCTAATACAAAGTGTCAACGATCGTTCAATAGTAAGTAATATAACCCAACTATGTGAGTTGGGGTTGAGTCTCAAGGGAGTGGTTTGTAATTGATTATCAATAGGCAAGTAAGAATATGCCCAAGTCAATCATAGCTAAAAACATTTGCAAATAAAAACATGGTTCAAATTAGGGGTGACATAAGTATCAAATATCATGGGGATTTGGTTTCGAATATCAGCTACAAAAGCAAATAATACGAAAAGTATCAAAGATGGAGATGTGATTCTTGGGATGTGATTGGATTATGGGATAAGGTAGACAACTAGGTAATTGCAATTAATAATAAACAGCTGTAAATTAGTGATTAAGCTAGACTTTAGTGGGGATAAACTTTCTCTCGAGCAATTTACCTCGAATCAAATTGGTTTCTCTCGAACACCAATAAGCAACAATTATGCACAACCTTCGCTTTAGTCCATTTACTCTCTCAAGCTGAATGTGACGAAAAATGTTTAGGGTTCACTCTCTCGAGCTAAACCCATAACAACCCAATACTCACAGACCATCGATTCAGTAAGTTTTGTTTTAAAACCTCTCTTGAGCAAGCCAAAAACACGAAGTTAAGATTGCATTTAAAACTACAACCCATAAAATTCAACCACAATTACTAAACGAAAACACCTTTAAACAACAATTAAGCTATCAATTAACAAAACCCAACAGTTATATCAACACATAATCACACCCAAAGAATTGGGGTTTTAGCTAGACATCATAAAAAGGTAAAAATCGTTACCAAGTTGTCTTTCCATCAACTGAGTAGGATTGATATAGTCTTTACAAAGGTCTGAGATAAAGAAGATCTTCAACACCCATTTCCAAATTTTTAGAAATGGAAATCTTCAAATCTTCAAAGCTAAGGAAATATTGTCTCCAAAATCTTAGTTCTAAGCTCTCAAACTTCAAAACTGAATAATAATGAAAATTAGATAATGATTTCCAACTGGATACTAAACTATGAATTTAAAAACGTATTTATAGTCGCCCAAAAATGTGGTACGAAGGACCAGTCAACATAATAAGTCGAGATCGCTGATCCACTCGGTGATCTGCCCTTTGGTCAATTCCATCGCGTTTATGTTTTGGCCTTTAACATCGTCAAGTTTTGTACTTTGGGCGATATGGCATTGCTTCGCGTTACCGTTTGGTGACTCGCCGACTGCTCCTTTCTGTCGCCGACTTGATTTTCTCCTTCAAGGCTTGGCAGACTGGAACATTAGGCGAGACCATGGTTGTTCGGCGACTCACCTAATGGGTTAGGCGATCCTCAAGACTTCTTTTCTTTGTTCTTTCAGCTGCCTTGTTCGTTTTTGCTCAATAGTGTCCAGGGTTTGTTCCTCAATCCAAATACCTAAAATTTAAGGATTTACATTAGTTATTGGCATAAAATATGCATTTGAGGACACTAAATCTACTAAAATAATGTCCTAAATGAGTCCAAATCGTTGACTCATCACACACCAATATGCTAATGTAAGCTATCCTTAGGAGAGTATGATTCTCAATCCCAAGCTACCATTAGGAAAGTGTATGTCCTCAATCATAAAGCTACCATGAAATGGTCTTGGCCTAATCAAATCAAGCTACCATGAAATGCATTTTACAATGCTAGTTCAAGCTATCCATAGGAGTGTATAAATCCTCAATCCTAAGCTACCATGAAATGATTTGGTCTTATCAAGTCAAGCTACACATGAAAGGATCTTATATCACAACTTCAAGCTATTCTAATCTATCATGCTTTGATTCATATTAGTTTATTAAGCCAACCTAGAATCATTCTATGTGAGAGAACCTTGGATCTCCTAGCATATTCATGCCTAAGTGTGTATAAAAGCAACACACAACAAGATCACTTCATATGGACTTTTCACCCAAATCCCTAACATTGATAACTAAAATCCTTATTCTCAAGCTTAACTTCATTCTATCATCATTCATGTCTAGATTACAAGATATTCTATCACATTCTTCATTACTAGGTGATTCTAGTCATAGTTCATCATAAAGGTTCAATTTCATCTTTATAAGTCAAGACCCATCATATTCAATAAAGTCTAGTTCAATTCTTGATTATATACCCCTTACTTTAAACAATTACTACTCATGACTTTGATTTAAGAAGATCACCTTTGAACCTTCAATTTCACCTCTAAAGGCATAAACCTAGAAATATCACATTCATCAATTTAGACTAGGGTTTACCATATAAATCACATTCATCATAATATCACTAAACAAAGCTAAATCAATCATAATTAGGTATTATCCACTAGATTAGAATCATACCCAAACCCTACCCACAATGTAAGAAGAACCCATAGAATTGGGTTTTTGATTTCACAATTGGGGGATTTCTAAGGGGCTCTATGGGTGGAAGAACCCATAGATGAATAATCTAAACATACCTTTAATCAAAGCCCAACATAAGCTTTCAACAATGGAGTCTTTGTTCTTGACCTAAACTCCAAGCTCTTTCTTCCTCTTCAAACCTTGGGTTTTCTTGAGAGAGAAATATTCTTTGGAAGGGAGGAAGTTGGGTTTTCTTTGGATTCTAGGGAGAATGACTTACTTGAAGAAAACTTGGGTCTAAAAAGCTTATTTACTTGCTAGGAAAAGAATAAAATAATGTGGCCTCAACTTTGGAAGAGAACTAAAGACCCTTAAAGTTTCAACTTAAAACTCACTAACCCACACGACTTGGCTCGCCAACTTGCCCCTCTTGGCTCGCCAAGGGAACTAGGTGATACACCTAATGGACCCTTGGCTCGCCTAATTTTCCAGTATGATCCCTCAAAGAGCAGCTCACTTAGGCAATGGAGGGGACCCTTGGACGATGCGCTAACCAAGTAGGTGAGCCCCGACCTAGCTCGTCTAAAATTCCAGTAGCTAGGTCGTGGGGACAGCCCACTAGGCGACCCCCAGGGGACATGGACAACTCGCCAAGTCCTTGGGCGACCATGCTGCCCAATCGCCAACAAGGTCCAAAATACAACAAGTTCTCCTTCACTCTTCATTGATAGCTTAGGCCATTGACCGCTTCCTAGGCTTGACAACCCCACATACTAAGACCTAGGTTAGTCTATAAAATTGTTTGGTGTAAGACGTGCCTTGAAGTCAAACCCCTAAACCTCTCATACTAAGTACGGTAAGTCTTATCTATGAGTCTAATCTCATACCAAATTTCAGAACCGTATCTTAAGGCCCTAGTTTAGTCTACTAGTTTCCGGGGTATTACAATATCTCCCCCTTGGGAACATTCGTCCTCAAATGATGATTGTAAACACTTCTTAAAGGAAACGACTCAAGTCTAGCAGCCCATCATGCATGCATTGCATCTAAATGCACACAACCAAAGAGGAAAACTTCAACTCCAAGCTAAACATACTCAATGCAACACAATGGAGTAGGAACTACATCTAACAACCCAAAATGCATGAAATTCCATAACTATTCATTTACTAGGAGAAACTAACATCTCCTAGCTAAACATGCTGAACAAACACTCATGGAGCCTAATATAAATTGACTCAAAGATGCTACAACATGAGGAAAAACAATGCAAATAAGTCATTTTTAACAAGACCTATAAATTTTCATGAACATGCATATAAGGAAATCATGGCAACACATAATCACACAATAACTTTATTAAATACGCATACTATCTCCCCCTTGGAAGTAAGACTGCACATGCTCTTCTAAACATCATTCATACTAAAGACAACTTCAAGTCCAACATAACAAGTCACAAAAGACAAGAAATCCAGAAATTTACTAAAGCATAAAACACATACCAAAAGGGACATAAGAAGATCACTCTTGATCTTCCCTAGAGTGGAGAGCATAAAACATATTCTTCTTTTGAGGCTCCACATCCCTACTACTAGAGGCAACTTGCTTACCCTCTCTTATTGTAGCATTTTCTTTTGGATAATCTTTCTTCACGTGGCCACTCTCACCACAAATAAAACAACATTCTCTACCGACCAAACACTTTCCCTCAAGTCTCCTACCACACCTAGTGCAAGTGGGCCATAGTGACTCATTACTTATACCTTGTGGTTTAGGGGTGAACACCCTCTCATCCTTATGCTTAGGAACATTATAAAAGCCATGTTCGGAAAACTTTTGTCGATTCCTAGAACTACCATGTCTATCGGACCCATAATTAATTGAATTATCATTATCCATCTAGACCACTTTTTCTCCCTAGCCTTCTCTTTTTTGAGTTTTGACTCTTCCATTTGTTGGGCAAACACCATAAGGCGTGAGATATCCATATCATCAACAAGCATTGCCATACGACATTCTTCTTCTACTATTTCAGACACCCCCGTCATAAATTTACTCATCATATCCCTCGGACTTGCTAGCAAAGAGGGATCATACTTAGACAAAAGAGTGAATTTCAAGACATACTCTTTACACTACTGTTACCTTGCTTAAGGTTGATGAACTCTTCCATCTTAGCTTCCCTCAACTCCCGGGGAAAAAACCTATCTAGAAATGCCGACTTAAATGCTTCCCACTCTATAGGACCCGCTTCTACCAGTCTACTATCTTTCCATTGCCAATACCAAATTTGGGCAACATCCTTCAATTGGTAGGCGGCTAGCTCACTTTCTCTATAGAAGTCACCCCCACTATAGCTAACACTTTATAAACCTCCTCTATGAATCCATTTGGATCCTCCTCCACCTTAGAGCCACTAAACTTTGGAGGGTTCATCCTCAAAAAATCTCTTACCCTAGAAGCAACCATCCCCCTTATTGGGTTTGCTGGAGCCACCACCTCTCTATTGGCTTGCGTCGTCAAGGCTTGAGCCAACAATTACATAGAAGCCCTAAACTCCGCAAGAGTGACATTCTCAATTGGAGGGTCATTTGGGGCTTAAAGAGGAGCTTGGTGTGGAACTTGGAAAGGAACATATTGGTCCACATTGTCTTCCTCTTCTCTCCTAGAATTTTCCCTTGTATTAGCCATACAGTAAAAGTAAACGGGCACGGATTAGAAGAAGGGTCTAATAAAGCCAAACTCTATGGCGCGACTAAGAGAATGAAGAAGTGAGATTTTCCTAAACATCTAATATCTTCCTATTCATAAATGTGGCAAGCTTCACATTTATGAACAAGACACTGCTAGATGTGGTTTGAGATAATCCTAGAACCATTCTAAACCTTGTGCTCTGATTGCCAAGTTTTGTCACGACCCAAGGGTACCCCCTAGACATAACATGGCGTACTTGACCCCAAAGGGGTCTCATACAAGCCCTTAGAATATTATAACATAAGATAGTAGAAAAGAATGGAAAATTTAAAACTTGTTTTAAACCATACAATCGAAAACATTTTCATAAAGCAAGTGGAAGTGTCTACTACATCTTTGTCTCAAACCATCTATCAAAATCTTGAATAAAAGTCTTGGGAAGCAGCCCATATAAAGTCTAAAACATAAATAAATGACATAAAGGAAAATAATGGGTTTGTCCTCAAAGCTATGAGGACTTACCAAATCTTCAACTCTTATTGCTCCTTAGAAACCTAGCCTCCAAAGGAATTCAATATTCGAAACACTACATTTGATTAGAATGTAGGCAAAGTATGCGTTAGTACAAAATGTACCAAGTATGATAGCTAGCACAACATTATAAGAGCATCTCAAATTGTTAGTCCGCATAAGACCTAAGCATAAGAGATATAGCATAGTCATAGCATAATCTTCAACATAAGCACTATATAATCGTAAGTCAACATAAGACATAGATAATGAGCATAGGAGATAAGTCATAATCATAATAGACCAGGTCTTCAGCATAAGCATCATATAAGCATAATTGACTCTTAGTCATCTATACTATAATAGAACTACTCTCAAGCAACCTCAAAAGCATACATGTGCAAAGCATGAGTAGCATCCCATAATACCACCCAACCAAGCCAAGTATCCCTTTTTAGTCATCTTAATCATAGTCTATATACATGGTCAAGTCTTTCTAACGACCCGTAAAATGAATAAGTGAAACTAGAGCCTAATTTGTGTGTGTTTGAGTTTGGTGTGAGGTTTGAGGGTGTATAAAGTTTTTCCGAGCCATGATTGAGGGGTTTAGGGATTAAACGTCAAGGTATGACTCTCCATGGACCACCCTAAGGGTCCTTGATGAGGACCCTAAAGCCTAACACCCAACACCCCTTGAAACTAACAAGCTGCCCAAAATTTGGTAAACTACGGAAGGGGACCACGCTTCGTAGGTCCATCCACACCACGTTGATTGATTTGTAGGTCATGGCCCCCAAAACCAAGCCACAGTCCCAAACCACGCTTCACCAGGATGGGGCGTGACCCAAATCATAGTCTGTGGTTGGTGGTTGTGGTTCACCCCTGCAAAAGCTGCAATGGTTCGGCTATTGTGGGGGTGAATTGGTAAATGCACCTTAGGTCTAGTTTGATTGGGGGATGGTTTTAATTAGTTATTTATGGTATTTTAAGTGTTTTAAAGTATTAGAACATATTTTAGACTTCATTATTTCAAAACCTAAAATACAAACCTCCCCTCCCCTCCCCTCCCCTCCAAAAGTTCTATCTCTTGAAACCTTCATTGGAGGTGAAGAACTCAAGCTTCATAGGTCAAGACTTGAAGTTTTTCAAGGGATTTTCGTGAATTTCTTCCATTAAAGGTATGGTGGTCTTTATCCTTGACTTAATATGTTTCAACGAGCCAATTTTAAATCTTCAAAGTTTCCCCAAAACCCTACTTTTCAATCTATGCATGGATTCAATTCAAAATGATTTCTAAAGGAATTATTGCATTTAATAGTGAATGAATTGTGGATTTAAAGATGAATTAAGATTATTTCTTCCTAGAACCAATGTTTTCCCCATTTTTCAGAATTGTGATTTGCCATTGAGACTTGATTGATTATGAAGTATGTGAATTGTTTATGTGTACATGGATATAGAATGTTGAAATTATGTTATTACTCTTGCCTAATTGTATTGATCTAAGCTGTGTGTGTGACCATGGCGTTGAAAGGCAAGATGTGAAGGTTAAGGTATGATTATGATGTGAAGGATATATATGTGGATTCAATGATAGTATTTTGATCTTGTTTAGATTGTAATAGTGTTGTGATTGAAAATATATTCTCTATTAACACTCATGAATGATAATGATGGAATGTGAAGGGTTTCCTTCTATGAATTGTATATCTTGAATTGGTAGGCTTGTGATTCATATTCTTGTATAAATGAATGTAAATGTGATTGTGATATCTTGAATTTGTAGGCTTAGGAATCCTCCTCTTGTATAATGAATGTATCTTGACTTAATGTCTTAATGTCTTAATGTCTTGAATTGGTAGACCTAATGTTGGTAGCCTTTCATGAATGAATGAATGATGAAGTATTCTAGGCTAAACCTTGAATTAGTAGACCTAATGTTGGTGGCCTTTCATGAGGAGTCTACGAACTAATGTGATGTTAAACCTTGAAATGGTAGACCTAATGGTGGTGGCCCTTTCTTGTGTGAAATGATGAACCTTGTATCGGTAGACCCAATGTTGGTGGCCATTCTTGGAAAGTCAATGAACTATCCTTAAATGTACCTTGAATCGGTAGAGATAATGGTGGTTTCCTTTCATGTGCAATGTGCTTTGGGTCGGTATGCCTAATGGTGGTGGCCCTCTCAAGTACAATGATTTAATGTGATTGAAATACTCTATGGGAATGTAGGCTAAGCACCAAGTGAATATGGTAAGATGGAAACTTTTCCAATGTTAGGCTAGGGTTCCAATGAACATCTTACTATCACATAACTATGTGCCCACATAGGATATTAGCTAGTGGATTCCATCCAAGCTAATGTTACCGGTCTTCCTTAGACAAGTAGACCACCTTTTTATGGTGTAGGGCTATATGACACCGGATTCCATGTCAAGCCCACATGGTCTATGTCGATTAAACGCTTATTCCCATCATGTGAGATATGCATATGGTTTCTTGAGAGGTTCTATGAAATGTGTGGTAGTATGGGATGTCATCCATGCATTGCACGAGTAAGCTTTGAGAGGGTCATAGTGAGTTCTCTAAGTCTTAATGACTAATGTATGAAAGTCCTCTAAATGAAGCTGTTGAAGAATGTTGACTCTTATATGCTCAAATGAGAAGATATATGCTATACTTGGGTTATATTATGGTTTATTTCCTTGTTATGACTTACTGTATATGAATGTGCCTTGCCTATGGTAACTTTAAAGGAGTACTTGGTGTGAGTAGTAGTATGGGATGGTACTTGCACATTGCACAAGTATGACGTAGGATTGTCTTAGGTGATGGTCCTTATGTGTGAAAAGGCTTATGAAATGTTTATGTCTCTTATGTATGTGTATGGTGTAAAGATGGTAATGATGAATTTATCACTTTTAGTGACCTTCTGGTGGTACTTTATTGTGGATAGTGGTCTGGGACGCTATCCATACATTGCACAAGGTATAGCCTAAGGGCTAATTGAGGTGAAGGCTTATGTGAAGGTAATTGTTTATATGTTGATTATGTCTCTATTGTGATAAATGACTTGTATGTTGGTTGTGTTGGAATATTGTGCCTCTTATACTAATGTTAATGAAGTTTTATCAAAATGGCATAAAAGCATGACTTTCAAATAAAATGTATGTTTTAAGCATGTTTTTGCATGGCTATCATACTTACTACTTAATTGTACTAATCTATTCTTTTTCTATGTTTACTACAAGGTTCCAGCAAGTGATTGTCTTCTCTCTAGTGAAGCTTAGAATTGAGATTCTCCAAGACCTTTGGTATGTCCTCATAGATCGAGGACAAATGTTTAGATGTTTTCTTTCTTTCCATATAAAAGACTATTTTTAGACTTTTTGATTGTAAAGGTTTGTGACCCTACTTATGTTTCGAATATTGTTTTTAGATGGCAATGTGAGACAATAGACTTCTGTTGTGGTTTTCCAGTGTTTTTCATAAAGTTTTTTATCGTATGGTTTTAAAAAGAGTTTTAATTCCATACTATTTCTCTTATCGAATTCAATGAAATGCTATGAGGCTTGTATGAGGCCCTTTCGAGGTCAAGTACGTCGTGTCGCATCTAGGAGCTAGCCTTGGGTCGTGACAAACATGCTATCAGAGCATAAGATTTTGAAAATGTTTTTTAGGGTTGATTTCTCACATGCCACATCTAGTAGAGTCTTGTTCATTGGTGTGAGTCATGACACATCTATGAGCGAGAGGCTCTAGGACGTTACGGAGTTACACTCCTTTCATTAATCTTGAAGTCGTACCTTATTGTTTAGCTCTATAAGTGCCCTTTTCCTAATCCTTCTCTTGTGTTGATAGGATATGAATACAAGAAGGGCGTCCGTAAGGAGAGTGGAAGAGAGTTTTGAATGAGGGAGTTCCTCAAGGTCCACAAGTGACCAAGTTCCTCAAGAGAACGAAGTTTCGGTTGATGCTCCGTCCATGACAAATGATGAAATTAGGTCGGTCTTTCTAACCTTGGCCCAAGCTATGACGGCCCAAGTTACTAGAGATGTCGGGCCTAGAGTGAATGCTATTGAGAGTACTATGGCCTCTAGGTCGAGGGACTTTGTGAAGATGAACCCTCCGGTTTTTCTAGGTTCCAAGGTGGGAGAGGATCCCCAAGAGTTTTAGGATGAGGTGTATAAGATAGTCAATGCTATGGGAGTTACTTTTATTGAAAAAGTGGACCTTGTCGCCTACCAATTGAAAGATGTTGCCCAAATTTGGTTCACTCAATAGAAGAGCAATAGTCCTATAGGAGCAAGGTCTATAGATTGGGAATTGTTCAAGGAAGTTTTCCTTTGTAGATACTTTCCCTGTGAGAAGAGGGAATGTAAGGTGGAGGAGTTTATAAACCTTAGGCAAGGTAGCATGAGTGTGGAGGAGTATTCCTTGAAATTTACCCTATTGTATAAGTATGCTCCATCTTTGGTGTCCAACCCTAGAGATGAGATGAGTAGGTTTGTTACCGATGTATCCGACCTAGTTAAGGAAGAGTGTCATACGACAATCCTCCATGATGACATGAACATTTTTAGACTTCTGGTGTATGCTCAATCTATTGAGGAGTCCAAACTTAAAAGGAAGGATAGTGAGTTGAAGAGGTCTAGGCCCAATGAGCAAGGTCAACCTAGGTTCAAGAAGAGAGCTTCAAACCAAGATTTGTCAAGAACTCCTAAGGTTAACCAAGAGAAATGAAGTGGGTCTCCATTTCCTAAACCCATTTGTGCCAATTATGGAAAGAAACATCATGGGAAGTGCCTAGTCAGTACTAGTGGGTGCTATGCGTGTGGAAAAAGTGATCACCAAGTGAGAAATTGTCCTATTTTTACGGCTAGAGAAAGGAAGGCCAAACAAGCTTCTCTTAATGGCCCGGATATTGATACTTCAAAGAGGAACCATTTCTATGTTCTTCAAGCTAACAAGGACTAAAGAGCTAATCCGGATGAAGGTACTGATAAGTGATAGTTCCTTTTGGTTGTGAATGTCTTGTTGAGGTTCCTATGTTTTTTTCATAATTATCCTTAGTTGGGTTTTCTCCTACGTGGTGGATAGTATGTTGAATAGTAAAGTTGTTGAGAGTGTTGATATCCTTATCTCTTTCCTTCTATTCTTTTTCAAGCTTGAGACCAAGAGTTCCTTGTAGCTTGTTTCATGTTTTGAAGTCATGTGTGATTATGTGTTTGCATAGTATCCTTATGTTATGCATGTTCTTAATGAATTTATGTTTAAATGAGAAAATGAATTTTCATGAATTATGTTGCTCTTGTTGATATGCTTTTAGTTTGAGTTGCCTATATGCTTCCTGAGGTGAATTGTTGAACATGTCTAAATATTCTTTTATGAAGAATTGCATAATGTGCTTAATAATGTTGTGATGAGCATGATATGAGTTGGATAAGGTAATACCTCAAATATAATGAGAAATGTTGAAGGTATGATGCATAATGAGTTTGTAGAAGTAGTTCCTACTTTCTTTTATTGCATTGAGCTTATTGATGTGGAGTTGATGTTTCCTCTAAGTTTTGTGCATTTGTTTGTAATGTTGTATGCATGATGGGATGTTAGTCTTGAGTCTTTAATCCCTTAATGTGTTTAAAGTGTCATTCGAGGACGAATGTTTCTAAGAGGGGGATAATATAACGACCCGTAAAACGAATAAGTGAAACTAGAGTCTAACTTGTGTGTGTTTGAGTTCGGTGTGAGGTTTGAGGGTGTTTAATGTAGTTTCGAGACATGGTTGAGGGGTTTAGGGGTTAAACGTCAAGGTACGACTCCCCAAGGACCACCGTATGGGTCCTTGAGGAGGACCCAAAAGCCTAACCCCTAAGACCCCTTGAAACCAACAAGCTGCCTAAAATTTATTGAACTACGGAGGGGGACCACGCCTCGTAGGTCCATCCACGCCCCATGGATGGCCTCCATAGGTCATTTTCCCCAAAACCAAGCCACAGTCCCAAACCACGCTTGACCAAGACGGGGAGTGACCCAGACCACAGTCCGTGGTTTGGTGGTCGTGGTTCACCCATGCAAAAGTTGCAATGGTTCTGCCACTGTGGGGGTGAATTGGTAAATTCACCTTAAGTCTAGTTTGGTTGGAGGATGATTTTAATTAGTTATTTATGGTATTTTAAGGGTTTTTAAAGAATTAAAACATATTTTAGATTTCATTATTTCAAAACCCAAAATACAAACCTCCCGTCTACTCCAAAAGTTCTCTCGCTAAAAACCTCCATTGGAGGTGAAGAACTCAAGATTCCAAGGTCAAGACTTCAAGTTTTTCAAGGGATTTTCGTGGATTTATTCCATTAAAGGTATGGTGGTCTTCATCCTTTACTTATTATATTTCAAGGAGCCAATTTCAAAAGTTATTTCAAATCTTCAAAATTTCCCCAAAACCCAACTTTGCAATCTATGCAAGGGTTCGATTCAAAATGATTAATGAAGGCATTATTGCATTGATTTTGAATTAATTGTGGATTTGAAATGAATTAAGATGATTTCTTCCTAGAACCCATGTTTTTCCCCAATTTCCTAAATTGTAATTTGTGATTGGGACTTGATTGATTATGAAGTATGTGAATTGTTTATGTGTATATGGATATAGAATGTTGAAATTATGTTATTACTCTTGCCTAATTGTATTGATCTAAGGTGTGTGGGTGAATGTGATCTATGGCATTGAAAGGGAAGATGTGAAGGTTAAGGTATGAAAATGATGTGAATGATAGGTATGTGGATTCAATGACAGCATGTTGATCTTGTTTAGATTGTAATAGTGTTGTGATTGAAAGTATATTCTCTTTTAACACTCATGAATGATGATGATGGAATGTGAAGGGTTTCCTTCTATAATTTGTATATCTTGAATTGGTAGGCTTGTGTATCCTATTCTTGGATAAATGAATGTAAATATGATTATGATATCTTGAATTGGTAGGCTTAGGCATCCTCCTCTTGTATAATGAATGTATCTTGACTTAATGTCTTAATGTCTTGAATTGGTAGACCTAATGTTGGTAGTCTTTCATGAATGAATGAATGATGAAGTATTCTAGTATAAACCTTGGATCAGTAGACCTAATGCTGGTGGCCTTTGATAAGGAGTTTAGGAACTAATGTGATGTTAAACCCTGAAATGGTAGACCTAATGGTGGTGGCCTTTTCTTGTGTGAAATGATGAACCTTGTATTGGTAGACCTAATGTTGGTGGCCTTTCTTGGAAAGTCAATGAGCTATCCTTAAAAGTACCTTGAATCGGTAGACCTAATGGTGGTGGCCTTTCATGTGTAATGTGCTTTGGGTCGGTAGTCCTAATGATGGTGGCCCTCTCAAGTACAATGATGTAATGTGATTGAAATACTCTATGGGAATGTAGGTTAAGCGCCGAGTGGATATGGTAAGATGGAAACTCTCCCAATGTTAGGCTAGGGTTCCAATAAATATCTTCCTATCCCATAACTATGTACCAACATATGATATTAGCCAATGGATTCCATCCAAGCTAATGTTATCGGTCTTCCTTAGGCAAGTAGACCACATTTTTACGGTGTGGGCTATATAACACCGGATTCCATGTTAAGCTCGTATGGTCTATGTCGGTTAAACGCTTATTCACATCATGTGAGATGTGCATTATGGTTTCTTGAGAGGTTCTATGAAGTGTGGGTTGGTAGTATGGGATGCTATCCATGCATTGAACAAGTAGGCTTTGAGAAGATCATAGTTAGTTCTCTAAGTCTTATGACTAATGTATGAAAGTCCTCTAAATGAAGCTATTGAATAATGTTGACTCTTACATGCTTAAATGAAATGATGTATGTTATACTTGGGTTATATTATGGTTTACTTCCTTGTTATGACTTATTGTATATGAATGTGTCTTGGCTATGGTGACTTCAAAGGAGTACTTAGTGTGAGTAGTAGTATAGATGCTACTTGCACATTGCATAAGTATTACTTAAGGTTGTGTTAGGTGATGGTCCTTATGTGATGATAAAACTTATGAAATGTTTATGTCTCTTATGTATGTGTATGGTGTAAAGATGGTAAGGATGAATCGTAAGTTCACTTTTGGTGACTTTAAGGTGGTACTTTAGTGTGGATGGTGGTATGAGATGCTATCCATACATTGCACAAGGAATAGCTTGAGGGTTAATTGAGGTGAAGGCTTATGTGAAGGTAATGGTTTATATGTTGATTATGTCTCTATTGTGATAAAAGACTTGTATGTTGGCTGTGTTGGAATATTGTGCCTCTTATATTTATGTTAATGAAGTTTTATCAAAATGGCATAAAAGCATGATTTTCAAATAAAATATGCGTTTTTAGCATGTTTTTGCATGGCTATCATACTTTGTACTTAATTGTGTTAACCCATTCTTCTTCTATGTTTACTACAAGTGTAGGTTCCGGAAGTGATTGCTTTCTCTCTAGTGAAGCTTGGAATTGAGATTCTCCAAGACTTTTGGTATGTCCTCATAAATCGAGGACAAGTGTTTAGATGTTTCTTTTATTTCCATGTAAAAGACTATTGTTAGACTTTTAGATTGCAAAGGGCCTAAACCCATTTTACATTCCATAATTACTCTCTCTAGGAAATAATAACAACATTTGGATATATGCAATAGTGAAATCATTTATGTAAAGAAATTTTATATGGGATCGACCTCAACTCACGTTGAGTTTTACAAATTGACTTCGACCGTTTATATTTATTAATTGAGTGTAAGTTTGGATGTATCGGTGTCCTTGTGATTGACAAAAATTGTACAATCACGATAAACTCTCTCAGCTAGAATAGACTCACTAACATGTGATGAAACACTGAAGGGCTCAAGAAGTTGCTCTGAAAGGCTAACACATTAGAGCCGCATAAATAGGGAGAGGATAAAGGAAGGCTAACAAGATGCACTAAAGCCTAAACTAAGGATCATAGTATCATAACCAAGTCTGCTATTTCAATATACAAGGAAGTAGTCCATCTGAAATGTTGTCGAAGACAAACCATAGTCACAAGGTGCATGAGTCTAAGGCAACACTATTATATCATTGACTAAGGCTACAATTGGCTCCAAAAACAAGTAAATCACATGACATGCTACAACACACATACAACCCTCAATCAACATGGTTCTATCCTCGAATAGGTAGTAATCAACCATAAATCATGGTCTCTAGAAAGAAAACAAGGAATAACTACATACATGGCCCCAATTTATACTCATCATATTGAATTAGCACATTCATGCTCAATCAAATTAGAAAGAAAATTGTAGTCTACCTCTAGGCATGTTGCACGCACTCCAAATCACTAGGATGGAGCTTCTCCCTTCCGATCGGCTGTTTACATCCCTACTTTATTCAAATAGGGTAAAACGTCGTGGTGACTCAAAAAATAATTAATTAAGTCAAATTTTAGGAAAAAGTAGGAAGCCAATTAATTAATTAACTAAATGAATGTCTAGGAAACCAATAGATTCTAGGTAAGGGGTTCAAGTTATTCCGAAGAGAAGATGTTAGACATCCTTCAAAATCCACAAATGTGGGTCCCGACTGAACTCATTTTTTCAAATTAAGCAGGAGATAAAAATAAATACAAGTATAATCAACATGCAATATACACAAATAATAAAATAAAATAATAATTTTAAAATTGGCCTAAAGTTTGCCTAACGTCGATAATATACACAATAATGAGTAAAAAATATAATTTAAACTTCATTCGAATAGCTTCACTGGGAAGCAACTCCGAGTACATGTAAAAACACTTAATAAAAGTGTTAGTAATAAATAAATATGAATACAAATGAATAAATCTAATAATAACTTAAAAATAAAAATCCATCTTATTAACATGGGAGACCTTGAAAATTGACGGTAATTTCTTCATCGGCTCATTTTAACAAACAAAATATAGAAACTTAAACAAAATTTCGATCTTTTAAAATGGGGAGGCCTCGAAAACAGACGGGGAGATTTTTTCATTGGTCATTTTACATGTAGCAATTTAAATAACATAAATAATTAAAAGCAGAAGGGAAAAAAACCATGATATAACAAGCTAACAGTAGCAAATTACAATGTAGAGCAATAATAAATTTAACATCAACAATAATATAGGTAGCCTATATGTAACAAGAATAAATTTAATATATACAAAATAAAAATATAACACAATTTAGAAATACAGGTTTGGAGCAACAAAATTCCAGAAGAAACCAAAATGGTCAAAAGAAATTAATATATGGTGGAATTATACAAAATTGAGTAGTAGACAATATTAAAATTATTATAAAACTACAGTGAGTGTCATAAATGCACCAAGTTAATTATCACAAACTAATACAATAATATAACATGACAATAATAGGATGCAAACCATAACAATCAGTAAAAAAAATTAATATAATAATATAAACATACCATGACAACAGTAGATAAGAATGAAGAAGTAACAAAACACTTCTCTAATTACGAAACTTGTTCAGTGAATTAAATAATACCTAAACTCATAAAATAAATAAAAGAAAAAATTAATAGTCTAAAACTACACTAGATATCAAAATAACAAAATGGCAATCAACTCATGAGAACTTTCAATTAAAAGTTAAAAATGAAAATAAAAAAAACAGTGAACAATCCATCGGAAAATCTCGAATATTAACAAATCTATACAAAATTCATAAAAGATAAAACATAATAAAAAGAGAATAAAAAAAAATACAAAAGCTAATGAGGGATATGAGTTGTTTGTTTACCGGAGTTGGAGCTTGGAACGTGAAGCTCGCTGGATTTTGATTTCGCCGGAGATGACAGTGTTGCGGTGGCTTGTGGTTGTTATTTTTTGCTGCTCCAGTGGAACTACTTTCGCCGGAACTAGGAGGAAAAAGATAGTGGCTTCTTGTGAGCTCACCAGATCTTGGGGCTTGTTTCACCAGAGTTCGTGTCTCTGCGGTTTCGCCGGTGGGTTTTGGGTATGGTTTAGGTGGGTTTTGGAGTAGAATGGATGTTGAACTGGTAGTTATTTTGTTCGCGGTGGTCGGAGAAAGTTAGGAGAGGAGAGAAGAGGAGAGAGGGTTTGTTTGCTGGTTATTTCCGTCGAGTTTTTGGTCGGAGAAGAGTGTTTTGGGTGGCGACTGGTAAGGAAAAAATGGTGGTGTTTGACTGGAGGAAAAAGAGACCGGAGATAGTGGGGTTTGTTGTTCCTTTCCTGGTGGTTGTCCGGTTGTGTTGGAGAAATGGGAGTAGTTAGCGTGAGGGAGAAAGGGTTTTGGGTTGTTGGAACTTCGCCGGATTTCGGGGTGGTGGCAGCCGGAAAATTAATGATTAAAAATATGAAAATTTTCAACTCTCATCTAAAAATATTTCACCACCCCTAACTTAATGACTATGAAATAGTTTATATAGAAAATCGAAAACCACCTATAGTACAATATGACCATCTTAAAATCATGGGCTAAAATTAGTAGCTTATAAAATATTTGTATATAAAATCTTATCCATATTTGAATGAATTTCTAGACTCTGCAAAATATCAAAATGAATATTAACAAATGTAACGAATAAAATGAATATTAAAAAATGTAATGAACGTAACCAATGTCACGTAAAAAAATATAATTTAACAGAAATAATGATTTAATTAAAATGAATGAATATTTGAACGCAATCAATCGGTTGTGAAAATTTTTTTTATTAAGATTAGCTGATAAAAAATCCTGAAATTTTGACAAATAAGGATAGATATCGATAAACGTATTTAAAATTATAAAAAAATATATTTTGAACTATTGAATAAATAAAACTTAAAAGTTATAAATTTTGAAAATGTTAGACAAAAATTGGGTGTCAACACCCGTCTTTGAACATTACCACAATATAAAAAAATAGGATCACAACGTCAATACAATCGCTTAGACACCAAAATCAACCAAAATAGAGACGGGTCATTTTTATAGTCAAATGGGAATCATTAGAGCTGTGCCAAAATTTATGAAATTGACTCTGTAAAAAGGTCATAATCTATGGCTTGAACTTGTGCCCAGAATATGACAAATTTTGCGGCCAAAATAACGAAAACAACAACGCACCATGGAAACAAAAATAAAAGGAAAATGGGTAGCAACTTTCGTGCGAAATTTTCCTCAAAAAGAGTGACCGACACAATCAAATCATTCCACCATGTAGCCTCGATGATTTCGAGCATGAGTGACTTCAAATCACCATAATCGAAGCTCGAATGAGGGAGAAATCACCTTTGAAAATTGTGGGTGAAAGTTGAAGTTTATGGGTATAAATACCCGAAACTGGTTGCTAAAACCAAAAAAGTTAGTCGCTAAAAGTCTGATAT
Organism: Solanum stenotomum; assembly: GCF_019186545.1. Classification (NCBI taxonomy): domain Eukaryota; kingdom Viridiplantae; phylum Streptophyta; class Magnoliopsida; order Solanales; family Solanaceae; genus Solanum; species Solanum stenotomum. The sequence continues at coordinate 24,745,511 of NC_064292.1, forward strand.
GTGGTCTCAAAAAGGCTGCACTAGAGATAAACACTTTAGCTGGTTGCTCAAACTCCAAATTCTTGGATGGGGTGTCCTGAATCTGTTCGGAATAGTGTGCGTTCACATAAAAAATTCTATCCCATCAAATTTGACATTCCAGACTCAACAAAAACATCAAAATTTGAATCTTAGGTCGTTTTATTAAAAAGTTGGTCTCATAACCGATTTCAATTTTAAGATAAAAACCACAAAAAGTGTAACACCTCAGATTCGAGAAAGAGCAACATTTTAGTTTACAGAAGAAATTGGTGCCATTCGACGGAGGTCAGCCACGACTCATGGACTGAGCCATGGGCCGTAGGTCTAGTCCGTGGATTGGCCACCCAAATAGCACCATGAGACATGGGCAGTAGGTCTGGTCTGTTGGTCCTGGTCGTTCGTTTGGGTTTATTGTCTGTCTTCCTGTTTTTGAGGTTTTGAAACATGAAAAGTTGATTTCAGTCATAACCTCAGGTAAATGACCTCAGATGGGAATTCTGATGATTGCATCTGCTCTAGAGTGGCCAAATTAGGCTAGTAGCATTGTTGGCACAAGTCTTGAGGTTTTCGATGTTACTTCGAGGCCATTTGGCGCTTTAGCGTGTGAATTTTGGCTTAAGTTGGACTTTGGTCAACATTCTTGGTAAACTTGCTTGGATGAGAATTTCGTCAATGTGGTTAATGCCAGAATGTCGATGTTTGTCTAGAACGACCCTTTGTGCACTTCCCGAGTCTTTCGGTCTTATTCCGAGGCATGTTGTGGAAATTAACTAAAAATGACATTTGGGTGTGGGGCCCACTTTTTGTCGAGATGACCTTGTATGGAAATCCAACTGCGCTATTGAGTCTGGAATGTCGAAGATAGTGGGGTATCATATCTGATTTATTCTCATCGGATCCCGAACAAATTCTTGGGTCTATTCGGAGACTTTTAAAAAAAATATAGCAAAATCTGGTGTTGTTGGTGCAGACCTTTAGCGACCACAATTTTATCATTTGGCGACTAGATTTAGCTTTTAGCGACCAAAAGCTATTTATTTAGAGAAAAATCAGATTTAGCCTCATTTTTAAACTTCGATATCTCGAGTTCTAGAGCTTTGTTTCGTGTGATTAGAAGTTTGGTGTGTTTGGATTTGAGTTGGCTGTGCAGGCAATTGTACGAATAATTTCGAAAAGTCTCTGATTGTTGTGTATCTGCATAGTAAGTGGCTGCCCCAAGTCCCATTTTGTGTAAAGTTTTGCATTTTGGTTTGTTGATTCATGGTGTTGTTCCAACCCCCGAGAGATGCACCGTTTTCGAACACAAGCTCAGAAGGAGGGTTTAGGACCTATTCATGGAGTCAATTCCATAAATTCCAGAGCGGGTGTAACATCCGACAATTTAAAATGAATATGAAGAAGCTTGAAATTGGAAGTAGTCATTTTTGGAAAAAAATTCAGAATCTGGAAATTCGGCCAAGTGTGGAAATCAGTGAGTTTTTGGCCAACTTTGAGCAGTCATAACTCCTAGCTCAGGATGATCCAGGAGTAGTTCCATTTATGTTTGGAAAGCCCTTGGAACGATCTTTCCAACGCCACCGAGTTTGCTCGATTC